>NC_057796.1:292555655-292612890 GCF_018294505.1 Triticum aestivum
GGTGGAGGCGCGGTGGAGGCGCGCCACGTGGCGGCGGCGGGGCGGTTGGACGTGTCCGGCTCCGCCCGGACGTTGTCCGGCGGCGCGAGGGAAAATTTCTAGGGTTCGTCTGCGATTCCGTTTTTCGGGGGAGATGGAGTTTTATAGGTAGAGGGAGCTAGGAGACTCCAAATGAGGTGCGGTTTTCGCCCACACGATCGTGATCGAACGACCTAGAGCATGGAAGAGAGTTTCGTGGGTTTTGGGCTGGTTTTAGAGGGGGTTTTTGCTGGACACTCAAATGGACTTTGCGGATGCCCGGTTAACCGTTGGAGTACCAAACGACCTCCGAATGGAACGAAACTTGACCGGTGGTTTCCGGGTGGTATACTAGGGCCACTTGACAAGCCTTGGTCCATTCCGAGAAAGTTTGACACACGCACACGAAAGAAAACAAGAGGGGTGCACCGGAGGAGATAGGAGCGTCGGATTGCAAAACGGACAACGGGGAAAATGCTCGGATGCATGAGACGAACACGTATGCGAATGCAATGCACATGATGACATGATATGAAAATGCATGACATGACAAAATACAAAATGAAAGACAAAACCCGACAACGGAAGGAATAACATAGCACATAGCCGAAAATGGCAAGAGTTGGAGTTACAAATATGGCAAGTTACATCCGGGGTGTTACATGAGGCGACAAGAATTTTTATGTTAATAGAGCACTCTTGATAGCAACGCGTTTTCCATTGGAGATATAAACATCTGTGCTAAGCTGCGTAGCTTTGATAAAGCTCTTTTTGTCAAAACATTGGGAAAGGGGATCAAATGTATATAGAACAACTTTTTCTGTTTCTGTTTCCCATTATTAGATAGTGGGAATAAATATCATGATAAGTCCCTAAAGATTCATACAAAACTTCAATCAAAACTTCTCTTGGCTTAGTGACGCATTGATCGAGGTTCCATCGTAGACACAAAGGACTATCTAAACTGATTAGTTTTTGTCTATAAGCTCCCAGTGTATCATAAGAACTGGAAAATGGGGTTCTTTGTTTTTTCTCTACTTAGAATTATTATTATTATTATTATTATTATTATTATTATTATTATTATTATTATTATTGTAATATACTTTTAGTTTTGGATAGTTTCTGCAACTATTATATCTATTTGCACAAGTGCCTCGACGCTTCCCATTCGTTAATACATAAAACCAGATAAGGTTGTCTTGGGTTGGTATGCAAATAGGATCTCCAATAGTGGGAGTTAAGAGGTTCATATGAGAAAACACAAGTAAGTGGACTTTTGCCAGAGCTTCCAAGGATAAAGGTAGATCTCCATCAAAGTTTGCATTGAAACCCACTAATGGGTGTAAAGAAATAATACATAAATTGTGTTGAAAGGCATCTATGCAGGGCAGGTCCTCGCATAACTTTGTCGGTGCAACAAACCCTGGCTCTATTGCCCAGATCGTGCAGAGGCCTAAAAGAGAAAAGTTGCAACGACCAAGACATGGCCAAGCACAAGATATCAGCTCTTTGAGAAATCAGAGTGCGGATCAAGAGGACCAAATCAAGCCAAAGGAAGCAAGATACCATTAAGGGAAAACCTCCCTTGCCGGGCAGGCGAGCCTGGCGAGGTCGAGGTGGCCCCAAGAGTAAGCATCAAGATCGTCCCGGCAGGCCTGCCGGGCACAACGAAGGCAAACCACCCCGCCAAGGCTCCACTGCTCCACATCACAGCGACACAAGTCATCAATCGGTGCGGCGTCAAGCCCCCAAGTGACTAAGTGGCTATTTTCTACCACATGGCAGCCACTTCCTACGGAAAACACCTCCAAATGACACCCGTCCAGCAACGTGTCGTGCAGACAGGGGAGAAGGTGGCCGAGCAGCCCTGCAAGGCTTGCCGGGCAGGCCATGATATGACACTAAGTGGCGCATTTAATGCACTCTGCCCTGTCTACAGAGTTAGGTATGATAGCACTGTTCGCTATCTAATCAGTGCATAATGACTAATTTGCCATTGTGGTGACCCCTTGATCTATAAAAGGAGGCCCATGGCAACCATAGAAAGGATTGGGACCCTGTACACTCATACGCACGTAGCTGCTCTCACCCCGAGGAAACCTTGACGGGCAAGAGCACTGCGTTTCCCACCACAATCCACCATCAGTCCACCAAAGCAGGAGTAGGGTTTTATGCCTCGCGGTGGCCCGAACCTGGGTAAAATTGTTGTCGGTGTCAAAACCGGCGGATCTCGGGTAGGGGGTCCCGAACTATGCGTCTAAGGCGGATGGTAACAGGAGGCGGGGGACACAATGTTTACCCAGGTTCGGGCCCTCTCGATGGAGGTAATACCCTACTTCCTGCTTGATTGATCTTGATGATATGAGTATTACAAGAGTTGATCTACCATGAGATCGTAGAGGCTAAACCCTAGAAGCTAGCCTATGATTCTGATTGTTCTTGTCCTACGGACTAAACCCTCCGGTTTATATAGACACCGGAGGGGGCTAGGTTACACAGAGTCGGTTACAAGGAAGGAGATCTACACATCCGAATTGCCAAGCTTCCCTTCCACGCAAAGGAGAGTCCCATCTGGACACGGGACGAAGTCTTCAATCTTGCATCTTCATAGTCCAACAGTCCGGCCAAAGTATATAGTCCGGCAGTCCGAGGACCCCCTAATCCAGGACTCCCTCAGTAGCCCCTGAACCAGGCTTCAATGACGATGAGTCCGGCGCGCAGATTGTCTTCGGCATTGCAAGGCGGGTTCCTCCTCCAAATACTCCATAGAAGATTTTGAACACAATTATCGTGTCCAGCTCTGCAAAACAATTTCCACATACCACCGTAGAGAGTATAATATTCCACAAATCTAATTTGCTGACAACTTTCATACCGTGACACCACGCCACGGCCCGGTCATTATTCGAACCGTTTTTCTCAACCAGCTACTGCACATATTGCGAGGCGGTTTTCTTGGCACGTCTTGTCGAAGCAGAGAACGTGTCCCCTTATCACGGGATTCTCATCAATACGGGTATGGGTAACCCAACCGCGCCATCAATCACGGCACTTGGGGAATAAGCGCGTTTACCAGGCAGGGGGCAGGCGCACAGTTTCTACCGCCCTTATAAAGGGACAAGGACTCCTCCTTTTCACCCACGCCTTCTTCTTCCCTGCCCATCCATTCTTGCACACTCGAGCTCCAGCGCCCAAGTTCTCATTTTCTCCGCAAAAACCATTCCAAACATGTCCGGAGCGGGAGGCAAATGGATGGTCTCCTCCGTTATGGAGGAGAACATTACGAAGCTCTGGGAAGCCGGATACCTAGCCGCAGACATCGCGCACCGGCTCCCAGACGCAGGGCAGATCGTCCCTACCCCAGAACCCCACGAAAGGGTTGTATTCCTTACCCACTTCATCCACGGCTGGGATTTCCCCTCCACCCATTTGTCTGTGGGCTCATGTTCTACTACGGGATGGACTTCCATGATCTGGCCCCCAATTTCATCCTTAACATCTCGGCGTTTATCGTCGTGTGCGAGGCCTTCCTCCGCATCAAGCCTCACTTCGGCCTGTGGCCGAAGACCTTCAACGTGAAACCGAAGGTGGTGGTCCGCCAGCAAGTGGAGTGCGGAGGCGCTATGGTGGGAAAAATGCCCAACGTCACCTGGCTCGAAGGCTCCTATGTGGAGACCGTGAAGGGGTGGCAATCGGGGTGGTTCTACATCACTGAGCCGCGCGACACCAACTGGGTGGCGGCCCCCGAATTTCGATCCGGCATCCCCATGCGGCTCACCTCCTGGAAAGAGAAGGGCCTATCCTGGGGCTCATCGGTGGAGCTGACCGGACTCCAGAGTTGTGTTAAAAACATGATAAGCAAGAAAATCAAGCTTGTCAACGTGGTCCAGGTCATGCTCTTCCGCCGGATCCTCCTGTGTCAAAGACGGGCATTCAATATGTGGGAGTTCGACCCGGCCAAGCACCAGACGCTGCGAGAGCTTTTCGACACGACGCACCAAGACATCTGGAAGGTGTTGTTCAAGTCCGCCGAGGTGCCTCCTCCCCTTACCGAGGATCGCGGGCTCAGCGCCAAGCGCCCTGCCAATCCGGTAAGCTCCTTATATCTTATAAGATGTTCCTTTCCCCAGTATAATCATGTGAAGGATCTGAGCCTCCATGCCATTTTAACAGGACTGGGTAGCGACAACGGAGCGGATCGATTGTCCGGCCCCACTGCCCGAAGATCCAGCAAGGGCTCTCCTGACGGAGATGCTGGTTCCGGCGCCCTATGAGGCGCCGGAGAAGAAGGCCAAGAAGAAGGCCACGGGGACCAGGAAAGGTCTCCGGCGCAAGGTTGTATCGGACTCATCGTCCGATAACACCGGGGCGCCCTCCTCCTATGAAAACGAGGAGGAGGAAGAGGAAAGTTCTCCCCACCCAGCCGGGGGAGACAAGAAAAGGAAGGCCGCCCCCTCTAGGGAGGCCAAAGGGTCCAAGAAGGGAAGGACCCTCCTTCCGGACTGCTCCACAGCAGCCGCTTTCAGCGACGAGGAGTGGCTACCTAGGGACAAGCCCCTAGTGAAGTCGTAAGTATCCGGACACCATAATAGTTCTGGCATATTTCGTCTTATTGCCTCTTATCATGCCAAACATGATCATGCAGTCCATCCAAAGCCCATATCGACGTATCCTCTTCGAATGAGTCTTTGGGCCAGTCGGAGATGAACAACGATTCACTCCCGACCACCTCCTCCCCTTGCCCTAGTGACGATGCCGAGGTGTTGTCTCAAAGGGCACAGAACCAAGGGGAGGTAGTTCTGGAGGCGCCCCAAGGCGACGTCCCAGACGCTGGGGGCAGCAAGTTTGGCCCCCAGCCGAATACTGCGCCGAAACCTCCAGTGGTTCCGGACTCTATCAGGCGACCCCTCGCTAAGGGGGGGAAGCCGTCTGTGCCGATGGCCTCTGTCCATCCAGAGGCATCGGACAACTTGCTGGAAGCGCTTCGCGGCGCTTCCATTGACGAAGAGCACCGCACTGTCATGAGTGCGGTGGTCAAGAAGGTTCAGTCCGCAAAAAGCGGACTGACTGAAGCCTGTGCCAGCCTCCTAACAGGCTTTGAGGTAGGTAATCAAATTATAAGAAAATATTACAGCATAGATAGTAGCCCCAGATGCTCTATTGGGCGTTCGCAAAGAAAGGCCGAACAGAGGATCAAATAATAATCATAGGAGTCTAATCAGGATATGTCTATGTGAATAAGCAGGCTTCGCTGCTGGCCACTGCCGCTCGTACTGCAAAGGTCTCCGCACTGAAGCGGGACCTTGAGCGGTCCAAGGAAGAGCTTGGCCTTACCAAGAGGCAACTCGAAGAGAACAAAGGTAAGTGATACCCCGTCTGTATATTGATAAAGAAAAAAGAAGGTGGTTGTTCATAGGATCGTCACGAATTTTGCTAGGGGCCACGACCGAAGTGGCAACCCTAAAGAAGGCGATGTCCGAGGCCGAAGACAAAGCGGCCAAGGAGCGAGCCGAGCGCGAGAAGCAAGAGGCCCGAGTCGGCGAGGTTCAGCAAGAGCTCCAGGGTTTCGTCAAAAAATACGAGTCCTTGGAGCGTGACTCTAAGATGCAAGGGTCCGAGCTTGCGAAGGCCCTCGAGAACGCACAAAATGCCAAGGCCGAAGCCCAAAAGGCCCTCCAGGAGGTTCAGGCGGTCAAGGAGATAGCGGCGAGTAAGGCATTCATTATGCAAAGCAAGCATGTGAAGGAAACTTTCCTTTTACTTACCCGAGTTCGGAGCTCTCCAGGAGCATTCGCAGATCTACCCAACAGTGTGTCGGATGCCGCGGAGTTCTACCGGGCCAAGGAAGGGAGCTCGACGGAGAAGTTGTTCTAGTCTCAGTATACTGGGACCGAACATCCGATGCCCTTGAGCGACCAGTTGAAGCAACTGGTCGAGCTTCACAAGGCGGCCGAACAGGCCATGAAGGGTCTCATAGTCCGGATGTGGCCTAGCGAGCCCCTGCCTGGCAGCTACTTTGGTCTGGTAAGGCGGCTTGTGAATGCCTGCCCACGGTTTGAAGTCATAAAGCGGTCCGTCTGCATTGAGGGTGCGCGCAGGGCCTTTGCCCGGGCGAAAGTGCACTGGGCGAAGATGGACGCCGAAAAGCTGGTGAAGGAGGGGCCGCCGGAGGGCAAGGAGCATCGCCACCCCAAAAAGTATTATGACAGTGTCCTGAAGGGTGCTCGCCTTGTGGCGGAGGAATGTGCTAAGGATGTAATATTTGAATGAGTGTACTCATGTTATCCTACAATATGAAAACGAGTTCATGTGCGCTATGTAACACTTGTTAATTTAAAATATTACCTTCTGTGCGGCCGTTTATAAAATCTGAGAGTTGGCCAGTCGTCGGCTTCTGCCCCCATGTAACTAGTACTGAGGTGTTCGGGATAAACCTGATCACTCTTTATCCCAGTTTTGGGTCCTTCGAAGGAGGTGTTCAGCACAACGAACCAGGCAATCGGACTATAAAGCTTTATCACTCTCACTTAGCCATAGAAGTCTACAATTTTAAATTTTGGCGAAGCCCCTAGTATTCGGAAGGCCGAACTTGGGGCGCTATGTACGCCGAAATCGGACAAGGCCGACTCCTCGCCCGAAGCGGAAAAAATCTTTAAGGATTTGAGACCTCTCGAATAGCGACCAGCTCTCGCCGCATCATGACAGTCAGTTTTCGGCTTTCTCTACTGAGGTGCTCGTCCGGAAGAACCAGGACACAATCGCAGTAGTTCTCCCAGTGCTACCTTAGCCGATATAGCGGAACGTAAGGTACCAAAACATGGGAGCGGGGCAAACCCAACTATTGACCCAAGATATGATTTGGAGCTGATGCATATAATGCTATAAGTTCGGGGTGCCGCACTGTCGAAAGTGTTCGGACTTTTCATGCCGTGTTATGGGGTACACTGAAGCCCCTGGCGCACTGGACGTACCAGAATGTACGGGCGCAATTTGTCGTAAATAAGCAGACAAGGAAAAAAAGGAAATGCAATAATAAGCTAACGCTATACATTGTTATTTAAATGATACATCAAAGCGTATGTATACAAGTAGTGCAATAAGCAAAAAATAGGACTATTTGACATGTCCTATCCAAAGGCAAGCTGCGTATGGGTATGTAAAACAGGTATATCGATCGTTATCAGAGACCACCTGGGGATTCCCTTGTACGTCAGAGCTTCTTGCTTCCTTGGTATTTCCTTCCCGTAATGGGTCCGATAATCAGGCTGTCGGAAAGAGCTTCCAGAGAGTAGGGTCCTGAAAGAGAGAAAATGATAAAGATATACGGGCCCTGAGGCGGTTGAGCCGCATTGTGGGCCGTGCCATAGTCGTGCCTCCGCCTGCGCCCATGGTATCTTGAGTGCATAATTATGTACGCACGGCGCAAATTTCGCCGCTTTACTGGGACTATGACGGAGGCCGAATTGCTAGGCGAGCTCTTAACGTGTCGGGAGATCCTGTTGCAGGGTACTCCGGACTCGCTTGAAGGTGTCCGAGGGTTTTGTCGCCGAATTGGCGGCTTGTCTCAGAAGGCTGCTTTGCACTTCTGCCGCGAGGGCCGCAATGTGCTCCTCTGTACAGAGCAAGTGTTCTGTGTTTCCATTAACTGTTATAACCCCGCGAGGTCCTGGCATTTTGAGCTTGAGGTATGCATAATGCGGTACCGCATTGAATCTAGCAAATGCGGTTCGTCCGAGTAGTGCGTGATAGCCACTGCGGAAGGGAACGATATCGAAGATTAATTCCTCGCTTCGGAAGTTGTCCGGAGATCCGAAGACCACTTCCAGTGTGATTGAGCCCGTGCAACAGGCCTCTACACCTGGTATGACACGTTTGAAGGTGGTTTTTGTGGGTTTGATCCTCGAGGGGTCTATACCCATTTTGCGCACTGTATCCTGATAGAGCGGGTTCAGGCTATTGCGCCGTCCATAAGGACTCGAGTGAGGTGAAATCCGTCAATGATGGGATCAAGGACCAATGCGGCAGAACCGCCATGACGGATACTAGTGGGGTGGTCCCTGCGATCGAAAGTGATCGGACAAGAAGACCATGGGTTGAACTTTGGGGCGACTGGCTCCATCGCATAGACGTCCCTTAGTGCACGCTTCCGTTCCCGCTTGGGAATATGGGTTGCGTATATCATGTTCACCGTTTTCACTTGGGGAGGAAATTTCTTCTGTCCTCCTGTGTTCGGTGGCTGGGGCTCCTCCTCGTCGTCGCTATGCAGCCCCTTTTCCTTGTTTTCGGCATTCAACTTGCCGGCCTGTTTGAACACCCAGCATTCTCTGTTGGTGTGGTTGGCTGGCTTATACAAACTGGACGGGCCCGGATTGCTTCTTTTGAACGGCTTTTTCTGCTGACCGGACTTAGAGCCGCTGAATCCGGCATTGACTGCCGTGTCTTTGGTGTTGTCGCCGTTGTTGCGGCACTTGTGTCTGTTGCGACGTGGTCTGCCGTTGCTATCTTTGGCACCTGAATTGCCAGGATTTCTTGATGTGTTGCTGCTGCGAGCCAGCCAGCTGTCCTCGCCCATGCAAAAGCGGGTCATGAGTGTCGTGAGGGCTGCCATAGACTTCGGCTTCTCTTGGCCGAGGTGTCGGGCGAGCCACTCGTCATGGATGTTATGCTTAAATGCCGCTAAGGCCTCGGCATCCGGACAGTCGACAATTTGGTTTTTTTAGTTAGGAACCGGGTCCAGAATTTCCTGGCCAATTCCCCTGGCTGTTGGGTTATGTGACTCAAGTCATTAGCATCCGGTGGTCGCACATAAGTGCCCTAAAAGTTGTCAAGGAATGCGTCTTCCAAATTCTCCCAACTGCCAATGGAGTTTGCTGGCAAGCTATTCAGCCAATGCCGAGCCAGTCCTTTGAGTTTTAGTGGGAGGTACTTGATGGCATGTAGATCTTCACCGCGGGCCATGTGGATGTGGAGGAGGAAATCTTCAATCCATACCGCGGGGTCTATTGTACCATCATATGATTCAATGTTCACGGGTTTAAATTCCTCTGGGAATTCGTGATCCATCACTTCATCAGTGAAGCATAGGGGGTGTGCGGCGCCTTTGTACCGGGCTATGTCACGACGTAGTTCATACGAGTCTTGCCTGCTGTATTCAGCCCGACCGGATTTGCTTTTAGTATATCCGGCGTGACGATCATCGTCACGCGTTGGGGCGCGGCCCCGTGATCCGTAGATCGATCTTGTATGTCCTGCTTTGTTTTCCAATACGTCTCGCAGGTCCTGTGTGTTGCCCCGGGCCTTGGTGTTTTTGTTTGACTGGCGACGGGGTGCGGGCTGGACTTCGGGCTGATATGCCGTTCTGTCTCGGCCACGAGGTGGCCGATCAGCCGCATCATACGCTGGTAGTGTGGGTTTTAATGCTTCCTCCTCGAGTTGGGGTAGCAACCTGCGCTTTGGGTAACTCTTGGTTGGGCGCTCGAGTTCGTATTCCTCGGCTGCCAGGACCTCAGTCCATCTATCCGCTAGCAGATCTTGGTCAGCTCGAAGCTGTTGTTGCTTTTTCTTCAGGCTTTTTGCTGTGGCTATAAGCCGACGCTTGAAGCGCTCCTGTTCGACGGGATCCTCGGGCACAAAAAGTTCTTCGTCGCCAAGGCTCACCTCGTCTTCGGAGAGGGGCATGTAATTTTCATCCTCTGATTCTCTGTCTGCTGCCTGTTCCTTAGGGCTAGCTTGCCCATCCTCCCGCTCGAAGCCTGGCTGGAGGGGATTGTCTTCATCTTCGACACTATCTGCAGCGTTATTATCTCTTGTGCTGGTATCGCTGCTTTTGCTATGGCGGGGCTTAGAGCGGCGCCGATGACGCTGGTGCTTAGATTGCTTCTCAGGGGGATTGTCCTCCGTTGCCTTATTGCCATCGCTTTCCTTGGGGTGTCCACCATGTATATATCATATGATGAGGTGGAAGTCCACCGCCCTGTGGGCGGTGGTTCCTGTTCGTCTCCTCCATCGTCGTCCATACCGTCGATGTCTTCGGAGCCGAAATCGAGCATGTCGGTTAAGTCGTCGACAGTGGCGATCAAGTGGGTGGTGGGTGGGGAACAAATTTCTTCATCGTCCGCTTCCCACTCAAGCCGGACATAGTTTGGCCAAGGGTCTCCTGACAAGGAGAGAGACCTTAATGAGTTTAGCACGTCGCCCAGGGGCGAGTGCTAAAAGATATCCGCTGAGGAAAACTCCATGATCGGTGCCCAATCAGATTCGATAGGCACGGACGGAGGCGGTTCGGAGCCCGTGGCCGGGGACGAATCCAAGTGTCCGACAACACAGGCCTCATAGGAGGTGAAGTCAGTATTCGGCTCTATCGCCGCTGAGTGTGCAGCCTCCGTGGCGGGGTTCATCCACCTCTCCTCGGACGGCGTGATTTGCTCCGGATTGAGGGCCGGAGTAGCTACAGGTGTGATCTCCCGAACACCGTCCGACGACAGAGCTAAGTCATGCTCATCGTGACTGTGCGGCGCACCTGACATGGGTTCGAATCCGTTGAAGATCAAGTCCCCGCGGATGTCGGCAGTATAGTTCAAGCTTCCGAACCTGACCTGATGGCCAGGGGCGTAGCTCTCGATCAGCTCTAGATGGCCAAGCGAGTTGGCCCGCAGTACGAAGCTGCCGAATACGAAGAGCTGTCCGGGGAGGAAAACCTCGCCCTGGATCGCATCGTTGCCGATGATCGAAGGAGCCATCAAGCCTTTATCGTGACGGCACAATGAAACTCTCAATGAAAGCACCAATTTCGGTGTCAAAACCGGCGAATCTCGGGTAGGGGGTCCCGAACTGTGCGTCTAAGGCGGATGGTAACAGGAGGCGGGGGACACAATGTTTACCCAGGTTCGGGCCCTCTCGATGGAGGTAATACCCTACTTCCTGCTTGATTGATCTTGATGATATGAGTATTACAAGAGTTGATCTACCACGAGATCGTAGAGGCTAAACCCTAGAAGCTAGCCTATGATTCTGATTGTTCTTGTCCTACGGACTAAACCCTCCGGTTTATATAGACACCGGAGGGGGCTAGGGTTACACAGAGTCGGTTACAAGGGAGGAGATCTACATATCCGAATTGCCAAGCTTGCCTTCCACGCAAGGGAGAGTCCCATCCGGACACGGGACGAAGTCTTCAATCTTGCATCTTCATAGTCCAATAGTCCGGCCAAAGTATATAGTCCGGCAGTCCGAGGACCCCCTAATCCAGGACTCCCTCGACTGCCCGTGTGATCTCTGTCGTGCTGCGCGACGTTCTCCGCTCTTTGTGCAACGTGCTCATTCCCCCTGCCGAACCACAAGGGGCACATGGTCCCATAGGTGGCCGTGGTTTCCCACGACAAACTTCTCGAAGTATTTCCCATACAATGAGTTCATTTTCTCAAATTTTCCTTTTAGCAGTCCTAACACTAGAAATACGGGCCGCACCGGGGCGCCCTAGATCCGGCCACCTAAGGCACGCCCTCCTCCTCCTCTCCCCTCACCGCCGTCGGAGGGCGTCACCGGGCAAAGCCCGGGCGGCATCTGTCGGGTGGTTGGTGCGACATATGCCAACGGATGGCTTATCATTGTGGGAGCCAATAAGACGTCGCCGGTGCCTGGAAACGGGATGAGGCGAAGACATGCACGCCGGCGGATCTTACCCAGGTTCGGGGCTCTCCGAGGAGATAACACCCCTGGTCCTGCTCTGCGGGGTCTCCGCATGATCACTAGATCGAGGAAAGGTAGCTACAATCGCTCCTAGAGCTGTTTGGGATCAAGGGAGAAGAAGAACAAGGCTAGCTCTTGCTTCTCTCTATCTAGGGTGTGTGTGCTATGCTTAGAAGCCAACCCTTTGCATGGGTGCTCCGGGGGGTTTATATAGGCCTACCCCCCGGGGGTACAATGGTAATCCGGCTGGGCACTGGTCCCAGCCGTCAGTGTCTACGCTTGCCGGCTTCTCCGCCGGCTGTTGGGTCCCGCCGACTGGTGGGTCCCGCCAGCTGCCGGCTTCTTGGTCGATAGGCCGGCCCCACCGCCTAGGGTCTTGTCGGCGGCTGCTTACTGTAGCCTCGCCTCTGATGACGAAGGCTTTGTCGAGGTAAGCGTGGCTACAGTGGGCCGCCTCGGGGGCTCTCACTGTAGCCTCACCTCGTCTTGTCTCCTTAATGGGGCTCCTGCTTCGAGGAAGGGGGGTAGCCGGCCTCTGGGGGCCGGCTACACCCTCGGCCGACTGGGGGAGGCCGGGCCGCCTCCGCGCCTCTCTCTGGCTGAAGGGGCCCGCCACCCGTGGGCCGTACGGGAGTCTGTCGTGGATGACATCGAGGCTAGCATGGCTACAGTGCCGAGCCGCACGGGAGACGGCCGTCCCGTACGGCCTCCTGTAGCCATGCCCGCCTCGGGCTTCGGGGGTAGTGGGCCGCACTATGGCCACGCCCCGTCTTGTCACCGTTATGTGGGTGTAGCTTTTGTGGTTGTGGTCTCGGCCGGCTTCTTGGAGTCGGCGCTCTTTGAGGCCGGCTTCTTGGAGTCGGCCACCCCGCGGTTGTCTTGGGGAGGGAGGTCGCTTGAGGCTGGGCCGCCTTCCGTGAGTCGGCTTCAGAGGTAGCCGGCCTGGGAAGGGGGTCCAATGCTTGGAGCGTTGGGAGGCCCAAAGGCCTGTTAATTTTTCTGAAGAACCAGGGGTAGTCGGTATGGCTACCCGTGGCCATTTACTCCGACAGTAGTCCCCGAAGCTGATTGGGCTTCGAGGTGGAGTAGGGGTTGAGAAGCTCGATCAGCTTCCTATCTTGACAAGTCGGCAGCTGGGAGCCGGCTTTAGTTAGGTGTGCCGCCTTGGTCGAAAACTCCGGAGTCGGAGGGCGGGAGCTCGCTAGCGCGTGCACCGGGCCGCGGGCCGGCCACTGGCCGTCTGCGAACCACGTGGCCCCTCTTGGCAGGAAAGCCTGCCAGCCCACGCGCGTGACGGGACGTCGCCGCAGGGGGGCCCGCCACGTCCGCGCCCTGGCCCAGGCGCGGATTGTCTGCATCCCGAAACCGCCCGCATGTCTCGTGCGGCAGTTTTGGCTCGCATTCATGCGCAATAATCGCGAGGCGTGGGGGGAGTGGGTGCAGTTAATCCCACGACTCCCCCCACGTTCGGCTTCCCCGGTCCTGCCTCGCGAAGCTATAAGTAGGGGGAGGTGGAGGGCGGCAGGCCCTCGCACGCTCCTCCTCCTTCCTCCATCTTCTTTCTCTTGCCGCTTCTTGCGACAGCGCCTCGCCGCCGCGCTCTTCCACCATACATTCCTCCGCCACCGCGCAAGTTTTCGCCTTGCCTCCCGCCACGGAGCAGTACGGCGGGGATTGGGACGGCTCCAACATACACGAAGACCACGTCGAGTTCCTCCGCAATACTCGGCGGCTGCCGGCCGCGGACAAGGTGGAGGTCCGTCTCGCGCCGGCAAGGGAAATCAGGCCGGAGCCGCGGGAGGGCGAGCGGGTGGTCTTCCGCTCGCATTTCTTGCGCGGCATCGGCCTGCCCACGAGCGCCTTCTTCCGCTCCTGGCTCGAGTTCTATCAGCTCCAGCCGCACCATCTCACCCCAAACGTGGTGGTGCTGCTGTCCGCCTTCGTCACCCTGTGCGAGGGCTACCTCGGCGTCCTCCCCACCCTTGAGCTCTGGGGGGAGTTCTTCCAGTCGAAGCTGGGCACTCGCATGCGGGGCATGCCGGCTCAGACTGGCGCCTTCATCGCGTCGCGGAGATCGGTCGCCGACAACCCCTTCCCCGTCATCACGCTGATCCAATCGGTGAAGAAGTGGCAAAAATCGTACTTCTATGTACGGAACATCGCCCCGCGGGGCGACTACATCAATCTGCCGGCTTACGTAGCCGGCCCACCGGAGGGTAGGCGGCCCCAGTGGTCCTTCCGGGCCGTGACTCTGACGCCGGCCGGGTTCGCCGCCGTCGCCCGAGTGTGGGAGCTGACCCAGGCAGAGGGCTTGACGGGGCCCGACCTTCTGGCCGCGTTCGTCACGCGCCGGGTTCTTCCGCTCCAGAGCCGGCCTCATCTGATCTGTCAGATGAGCGGCCAGCTCGATCCGAGCCGAATGTGTACCAAGGAGATGCCGCGCGCGGAGGTCGCCTATATGGTGAACTACCTTGCGAACTGCAAACTCACCGAAGAGTGGCAGTTCGGCAAGGAACCGTATAGCCGAGCCAATCCGCCGCCTACGGTATGTTTTCTTGTCTCTTTTTCTCTCTCTTTGCTTTGTTGCCGAGTACCTCTTGGCCGACTCTGACTTAGTCGGCTTGCTCTTCGACAGAGCCCTCTTCTTCGGCCGGCCGGCGGGTCAGACGCGGAGCGCCGATTCGTCCCCGACCGGACCGAACGAGATCTGGAGGACCCCGACCTGGGGGCGGCCGGTATGGAAGACGACGTCGAGCCGGGTGGTGGCCAAGCCGGCGGCGAAGCAGGCGGCTCCGGGCTCAGCGTCACCTTTGACGACTGGCCGGACGATGATGAGGCCGAAGTCGTCCCGCACCGCCAGCCGGCATCTGGACGCGGCGCGGGTTCCTCCGCCGCGCTGCCTGCTCGGGGTGGAGGTCAAAAGCGTCGCGCCGCCCAGGGTTTGTTCGGCAGCCGAACGAAGAAACCCAGGGGCGGGGCGGCAGCCACCAGGCGGGAGGAGGCGGCCGCAAAGGCGGCTCGCTTCCGCAAGGCGGTGAAGCAACCGGAGACCGTGTTGGCGTAAGTTCACTTTCTTTCGTATACTCTTTTTCTTTCTTTCTTTTCTCTGGTGGTTCCTGAGCCCTTGTCCTTTTCTTCAATGATCAGAGATCCGCTGTCGCTTGAGCGGGCGGCCGCCGCCTCCGTTGTTGAGTTGCCGAGGGGCTCTGGGAGCACCACCCGCCGCGTGGACCCCCGTGCCGACCTCCAGGAGGCGACAGAAAGGAACGCGCGGGAGGCGCGGGCGGAGCGAGAGGCGCGGGAGGCGGAGGCACGGAAGGCGGCCGCCGCCCAGGCGGCACGGGAGGAGGAGGCGGCGAAGGCACTCGCCGATGCTGCAGCCAGGGCCCAAGCAGAGGCTGCAGCAGCAGAAGCAGCGGGGGAGGTCTTGATGGTCACCCCTCTCCGCGTTGCGGCGCTGGGGCCCGTGGAGCCCTCGCCAGAGGGAGCCAGCGGCGACCAGCCAGGGCTGGGGGGAAGCGGCGACGTCATCATCTTGGAGAGGGCGCCGGAGCCGACCCCGCCAATTGGAGCGGCCCAAGGCGGCCGGCCTGATCCGCCGCCTGCAGAGTCGGCGGGGGGCGAGCCGGCCGTGAGGGCTGAGACGGCGGTCCGAATTCCGTCGAGCCGGCGCGCGGGGAAGGCCGCGTCGGAGCCGCAGCCGACCGTGGGCTCCAGCTCGTCGGCCCGGGATGCGGAGGCGGCCAGCGCTACCTCGGGGTGGACGCCGGGCAGAGGGACGGCCGTGGTGAACGTGGTTGCACAAGACGTCCGGACCCGGCTCCAGGCCCAGGCTACGGCGCTGAGGCAGTACACCGACGAGTTCCTCGCAACGCGAGCGGCCATCCGGGTTAGGCTTCTTATCTTGCTTCTTCTTGATCTTGATTTCTCTTTGATCTTGATTTCTTCCGTGGGGGCGCGTCAGCGCACCCACTGGGTGTAGTCCCCGAGTTCCGAGTCGGCTGCTGAGCAGGCGGCTTGGAACTTCTTAGAGGATTTGTCTTTGCTATTCTTGTTCTTACTTCGGTCTTCTGTCTTTCTTGCAGGACTACCACAACCTTCGTGCGGCCGCCTTCAACTCCCAGGCTCGGGAGCTGACCCAGAAGACCGCCGACCTTACTGAGAGCCGAGGTACGTGCTTTGTTCTTTATCTCATGTGGGGGCGCGTCAGCGCACCCACTGGGTGTAGTCCCCGAGATTCGAGCCGACTGCTGAGCAGTCGGGTCGGATCTTCCTTGACGACTCCCTCTTATTGTTCTTTCTTTGTCTGCCGTCTCTGCAGCGGCCAATGCCAGTCTGAGGGCACAGCTGGGAGAGTCTCAGACTGCTCTCCGTGCCAGGGATGCCGAGCTCGCCGCCTTGGTGCAGGAACGCGACCGCCTGGTCAAGAAGTTGGCCGACCAGGAGGAAAGCCACAAGGCGGCTCTGAAGGCGGTGCAGGATCGCGAAGCCACCCTCCAGGCCGAGTACGAGACGGAGGCGGCCGGCTGGGCTGAGGCCAGGCAAACTCTGATTTCTGGCTATGGCCAGATCGAAGATCTGGTTGACGGTAAGCCGCCTACCTCTTCGTCCTTTCTTGCCATCTGCCACTTTTGGCTTGTTTTCTGACTTGGCGCTCTTTTCTTCTTTTCTTCTTCTTTCTTGTGCAGAATATTTTCCTGGCTATTCTACCGCCGCCAACCAGACCATCGAAGCCCGCCGCCAAGCCCGCCGGCAGGCTGGCTTCGAGATTTCGCCAACTGCCGGCCGTTCGCTGGAGGAGCAGCTCCTGGCGATCCAGGCCCGCATCCAACCAGCTCACCGGCTGCTCCGCTGTCTTCAGCGCGTCAGGGCGCAAGCCTTGGCCGCCCTCTGGCCCGGCCAGGCGGTTCCTCGCACCCCTCGTCGGACTGCCGACTGGCTGGAGGTGGCAGTCGGCCGCTTCGAAGCCTGGAAGGCCTCGGCGGCTCGCTCTGGTGCCAGGCGGGCGCTGGAGTTTGTCAAGGCCTGGTATCGGCCTGAGCCTGGATCAGCTGGCTACCTGGCGGCAGCAAGCCGACACAGAGCTGGAGCCGGCGCGGCCGGCCATCATCCGGCGGGCTTCGGCGATCGCCGACTACACCGACACCAGCGTCTTCGCCCCCGAGGTGGACGACAATGGTGTCGCCCAGCCGGAGGAGTGGTTCGGTCTGAACCCGGCGGATGACGAGGACTCGGCGGAGGAGATCGACTCCAGTGACGAGGGGGAAGAGGAGGAGGAGGAGGGTGAAGACGCCGAGCCGGCTGGTGGAGCAGCCGACCAGCCTCAGCTTGACCGCGCCTCCAGCACTACACCACGCGCGAGTGCGTCGTCTGCCCCTGGTGGTGACCAAGCCGAGACCCGCTAGGCGGCCACTCCTTCAGCCGGCCAGGCCGCCTTCACCGACCAGCTCGGCCTCCGCACCGCGCCTTAGTCTAGTCCGCCGTCTTTTGTTTTCCTGTCTTGTTACTTTGGAACAAAACTTCTGTTAAGTCTGCACAATTCCACCCACTGGGGGTGTATTCGAACCATGTTGATGGCCAGCCTGCTGGGAGCCTTATATGTATATATAACTTATGCATGCATTTGGCTTGTCCTTGTACTTTGCTTTTCGTCCTTCTGCTGTTTCCTTTGCCACCCTCCCTTGGTTGCCGCCTTCCCAGTCCAACAGTTGCTCTGCAATCTGTTGCTGGAGAAGTGCTTGGCCGATTGGGAGGGCAAGTACTCTAGCTTTGTTGGATTGGAGCTAAGTGTTTAGGAAGCCGGCCAGCCGGCTGTTCTGGTAGCCGGCAGGCATGTTTGGAGGCCGTCTCTTTGCTATATAGGTTCGTTGTTCCTTAGCCATTTTTCGTGTGGGCGTCCTTTCTGCCTTGCCTCTTGCTAGTCGGACAGTCGGTTCTTCGAGCTGCGACTTTCAACAAGAGGAGACTCGGGAGCCGGCACACTACTTTTCTGACTTCGGGTAGAACTTTCAATATAGCTCAAGGTGGCCAGTCCCCGGGCCGACTAGTCGGACCCGGTGCCAGACAAGAACTGAAAATGTAATAATACATTCATGGATATGACACTCGTCATTCATAGATAAATAAAGGCAGTCCCCGAGTACTGTTCGGGGAGCCTGTTGGTTCGTACTTAATACAAAAAGGGTAGCATGATACATACTGCTTTCAACTGTAAAATCGTCTCAGGAGGTTTGCGTTCCATGGTCGCTCCGACTCCTTGCCGGAGTCGCCTCTCTTGCGTGCTCTTGGTTTCTGCGCGTCGATCAAGTAGTAGGAGTCATTGCCGAGTGCCTTGCTGACGACGAAGGGGCCTTCCCAAGGGGCCGAGAGCTTGTGCTGGCCGGCTGTTAGCTGGATCAGCCGGAGCACAAGGTCGCCCTCTTGGAAGGATCTTGGCTTGACCTTGCGGTTGTAGTAGCGGCGCAGTCCTTGCTGGTAGATGGCGGACCGGCTGAGTGCTAACAGCCGGCCTTCTTCCAATAGGTCCACGCCGTCTTCTCTTGCTTCTTTGGCCTCCTCCTCCGTGTACATGGTGATCCGAGGCGAGTCGAACTCGATGTCGGTTGGGATCATAGCCTCGGCATCGTACACGAGGAAAAACGGAGTGAAGCCGGTTGACTTGTTGGGTGTAGTGCGCAGACTCCAGAGGACAGCCGGCAGCTCTTCGAGCCAGCAGCCGGCCGATTGCTCCAGTGGTACAACCAGTCGGGGCTTGATGCCGGAGAGGATGAGTCCATTTGCTCGCTCGACCTGGCCGTTTGACTGCGGGTGGGCAACGGACGCTAAGTCCAGTCGGATGCCTTGCGTCGCGCAGAAGCGTGCCAGTGCTCCTTTGGCGAAGTTCGTGCCGTTGTTGGTGATGATGCTGTGCGGCACGCCGTACCGAGTAGTGATGTCGGTGATGAATGTTACGGCAGTCGGCCCATTGAGCTTCTTGATTGGCTTTGCTTCAATCCACTTTGTGAACTTGTCCACAGCAACAAGTAGATGTGTCAGGCCGCCACGGGCTGTCTTGAAGGGGCCCACCATGTCCAGTCCCCAGACGGCAAAAGGCCAGGTGAGGGGAATGGTCTTGAGTGCAGAAGCCGGCAGACGTTCCTTGGAACTAAAAACTTGGCATCCTCTGTAGCTCTTGACTATTTCTTTAGCATCCTCCAAGGCAGTCGGCCAGAAGAAACCATGGCGGAAAGCCTTGGCCACAAGGGATCTTGAGGCTGCGTGGTGGCCGCATTCGCCTTGGTGGATGTCTTTGAGGATTGCCACTCCTTTTTCTGGCTCGACGCAACGCTGGAAGACTCCAGTGACGCTGCGCTTCACAAGCTCTTTGTTGATTATTGTATATGCTGCGGCTCGTCGTTGCACTAGTCTTGCTGAGATCTCATCAGCCGGCAGCTCTCTGCTGACTAGGAACTTGAGGATGGGCTGGGCCCATGAGGGAGCTGTGACTTCTTCTTCTGTTAATGTGGCCACCATGACTCGGGTGGGTGGGTTGGGTGAGTCGGCCACTGCTTCTTGTGTCGTTGCAGTCCCCGGGCCGACTGCTGCAGTCCCCGAGCCGGGTTCTGAAGTCCCCGGGCCGGTTGTCGAAGTCCCCGTGCCGCCTGCGGGGTTTCTCCAGTCGGATCCGGCTGTATCTGGCGCAGGCGGTACGAAAATGAAATCCGACTCTGGAGACGGCTTGATGGACGGCTTGAGGAGGCGCTGGAGGAAGACGCCAGTTGGTATGGCCTGTCGGGTGGAGCCGATCCGTGCTAGGGCATCTGCTTGGTCGTTGTCGGCCCTTGGTACGTGAAGGAACTCGCACCCTTCGAAGTATCCGCTGATCTGCTGGACGAGGAATCGATAGCTCGCCATGTTCGCGTCTTTGGCGTCCCAGTCGCCAGACGATTGCTGGACCACCAAGTCTGAGTCGCCGTAGCACAGGATCCGGCGTATGCCAAGCTCTTTGGCTAGCCGGAGCCCATGTACGAGCGCCTCGTACTCGGCCACGTTGTTGGAGGCAGCGAAGTGGATCTGCAGCGTGTACTTGAGCTTGTCGCCTTTGGGAGAGGTGAGGACGATGCCGGCTCCCAAGCCGGTGCGCATCTTGGACCCGTCAAAATGCATCCGCCAATGGGTAGAGTCGGGAGCCGGCAGTAAGTACTGGGTCTCGGCCCAGTCGACGAGGAAGTCGGCCAATGCTTGCGACTTGATGGCGGTGCGGGGTTGATAGAAGATCGTGTAGGGCGCCAATGCAATGGCCCATTTGGCCACCCGGCCGGATGCATCCCGGCTGCCTAAGATCTCGGCAAGCGGGGTAGTGCACACGACCGTGATGGGGTGCTCTTGGAAGTAGGGCTTCAGTTTCTTGGCAGCGAAGTACACCCCATAGCACATCTTCTGGTAGTGCGGGTAGTTTTGCTTTGAGCTGGACAGCACTTCGCTGAGATAGTAGACCGGCCTCTGGACTAGCTGGGCTCGGCCTTCCTCCGGGCGCTGGACCACAACAACAGTACTGACGACTCGGCTAGTCACGGCGATGTAGAGGAGCATGGGCTCCTTCTCAGTCGGCGCTGCCAGGACAGGCGGAGTGGTCAGCATTTTCTTCAACTCATGGAAGGCTTGGTCGGCTTGATCATTCCACTCGAAGTGAGTGGACTTCTTCATGAGTCGGTACAAGGGGAGAGCCTTTTCTCCTAGTCGGCTGATAAAACGATTCAGGGAGGCTAAGCAGCCAGTGAACTTCTGCACATCTCGCAGCTTGGTGGGAATCTCCATCCTCTCGATGGCCTTGATCTTGACGGGGTTGCACTCAATGCCGCGTTCGGAGACCAGGAAGCCTAGCAGCTGGCCGGCTGGCACTCCGAACATGCACTTCTCGGGGTTGAGCTTGATCTGGAATCGGCGCAAGTTGGCAAATGTTTCCTTCAGGTCTTCCAGCAAGGTACCGTGCTTCTCTGTCTTCACCACAATGTCGTCTACGTAGACGTGGGCATTTCTGCCGAGTTGTTTCAAGAGACATTTCTGCATGCAACGCTGAAAAGTGGCACCGGCATTTCTCAAGCCGAATGTCATAGTCAGGTAGCAGAAAGCTCCAAAGGGTATGATGAAGGCAGTCTTCAGGCGGTCAGCCGGGTCCAACTTGATCTAATGGTACCCTGAGTACGCATCCAAAAAACTTAACAGCTCGCATCCGGCTGTGGAGTCTATCACTTGGTCAATCCGCGGCAGAGCGAACGGATCCTTTGGGCAGGCCTTGTTCAGACTGGTGTAGTCTATACACATGCGCCACTTGTTATTCTTCTTCAGAACTAGAACTGGGTTGGCAAGCCACTCTGGAAAGAACACTTCCATGATAAAGCCGGCGTCAAGGAGCCGGGCTATCTCTTCTCCCACAATTCTGCGCTTCTCTTCTGACAGTCGACGGAGGGGTTGCTTGACCGGCTTCGCATCAGCTCGGACATGTAGCTTGTGCTCGGCGAAATCCTTCGAGACACCTGGCATGTCCTTTGGGGACCATGCAAAGATGTCTCGATTCTCACGGAGGAAGTCGATGAGCTCGCCTTCCTATTTACTGTCCAAGTTCGCCCCAATGACAGCGAACCTCTCCGGGTTCTCCGGGTCCAGAGGTATCTTCTTCGTCTCTTTGGCAGGCTGGAAGGAGCCCTGCGCATCACAATCCTTGGGGTTGGGGGACAAGGCTGGCTGCTTGCCGGCCATGGCCACAACCCGTTCCAACATCTTCTTCTCTTCTGCCACCACGAGGGACTCGGCCAGCCGGCTACTGGCCATGGCGCACTCGATGGACTTCTTGTAGTCGCCGGCTACTGTGATGATCCCCTTCGAGCTCGGCATCTTCATCTTTAGGTAGGCGTAGTGGGGTACAGCCATGAACTTGGCCAGAGCAGGTCGGCCAAGCAGTGCGTGATAGGGGCTCTCCAAATCCACTACCTCGAACCATATTGCTTCTCGGCGAAAATGATCTTTGTCTCCGAAGAGAACATCCATTTTGATCTTGCCGATTGGGGAGCAAGACAGGCCGGGGACGATACCATGGAAGACGGTGCGGCTCGGCACGAGCTGCTTGGCTTTGATGTTCAGCTTCTCCATGGTATCGCGGTACAGTATGTTGATACTGCTTCCGCCGTCTATCAGGACGCGGGAAAATCTGGCAGCTCGCCTCTCCGTCGCGAGGGTGACATCCAAGACCATTGCATAGGAACCAGGCGAAGGCATCACCTCTGGGTGGTCGGCCTGGCTCCAGCTGATTGGCTTTTCTGACCAGTGCATGAACTCGGGGGCGCTGGTGGCGACTGCATTCACTTCTTGGTGCTGTCGGCGTTGGCTGCGCTTGTCGTCGGCTTGACTTGTGAAGACAACGTAGGCGGCGTGCTCTTCGGGGAATTCGTCTTGGATGGTGCCGACTGCCGGCCGAGTCGCCGGCTGCTGAGGGGCTGGAGGCGGCGGGCCGGGAGGCGGAGGCGGCTGCATTCCCTCGCCCTTGGTGATGCGGGTGAGCCAATGGCATTTCCGGGTTGTGTGGTTGGACGGCTTCGCGCCGCTGTGGAACTTGCAGGGGGCGTCGAGAGCTTGCTCGTAGGAGAAAGACGGCTGCCAAGCCGGCCTTCCACCCTTCTTCTTGGGAGCGGGCCGTTCTTCGGGCTGCTCGTCTTCAACTGTGGCCACCTGCCGACTGGAGGAAGTCGGCATGGGGGCCTTGCGCTTGTGGTCGTTCTGGTAAGGGCGCCGATTGGGGTCGCCAGCCGGCGTCTTGGGAGCCGGAGCAATCACCTTCCCAGAGGCGTCTACTCTCAGCTCGGTCTTCATTGAGGAGTCGGCCGTGGCGTACTTGTCCGCGATGACCAGCAACTCGTCGAGGGTGGCAGGCTCGTCGCAGAGGAGTCGGTGCTTGAGGAGGGTGCCCTCTCGGCACCCGGCGGTGAAGTACTCGATGGCCTGGACCTCGTGCACCCCCTCGCAGGAGTTGCGGAGCTCGGCCCATCGCGTGAGGTAGTCGCGGGTCGACTCGTTGGGCCCTTGGACGCAGAGGGAGAGTTGGCGAGGCTTGGGAGGCCGCTTGTAGGTGCTGGTGAAGTTGCGGACGAAGACTTCGGTGAAGTCCAGCCAACTGTTGATGCTGTAGGGCTTGAGGCTGTTGAGCCATGTGCGCGCAGTGCCCTGCAGCATGAGGGGGACGTACTTCACGGCGACGCGCCGATTGCCGTTGGCTATGCTGACGGCCGTGGAGTAGTCGATGAGCCAGTCTTCTGGCTTCACTGAGCCGTTGTACTTGGGCGTGTCTCTGGGGAGCGAGAACCCTTTGGGGAAGGGCTCGTCGCGGATGTGGGGGCCAAAGCATGGCGGGCCGACATCGTCTTCTTCTTCTAACGCCAAGGATCGAGCAAGGCGGGCGATCCTGTGGCGGGCGTCGTTCTCGCCGACTCCTTCTCGGCGGCCGAGTCGGTCGCCAAGAGTCGGGCGTGTGATAGGCGGCGGGGTGAGACATCTTTCTCTTCGAGGCGGGGGAGGAGGCAGGTTTCCTAGGTGCTCTACAGCTCGAGGGCGGCCATCCGCGTCGCGTTCGATGGTGATGCGAGTCCGGCTGCGGCTGGCAGCCGGCTCCTTGTCTTTCTTCTGGCGTGCGCCGCTCGCAGTCGGCGAACGGGACGTTGCGGCGTGCTCTCGGCGCGGGGGATGACTATCAGCACGAGCGCCGGCTTCGTGCCGTTCTGCGGTCGCGTCGAGCAGCTGCTGGATCCGTCTCGTCATGTAGGGGAGCTCATCGGCTCCCAGCCCATTGAGCTCTTCTGTGGCCGCCTGAGCGGCTCGCAGATTCTCGAGCGGGGTGGCGTAGATGGGGCGATCTGCCCCCAGCATGCTGGCGACGGCCGCGCCGCGCTTCTGGACGAAGCCGGCTCGGCTTGGGCCGCTAGGCGGCGGCGTACCGAAGGCGGCGCGGTCGACTTCGCGCTGGTGGGCCTCCGTGAGGCGCCTCATGGAGGCTATCTTCTGGCCCTCCACGATGAGGGCGAGGCGGCGTGCCTCCAGGGTCTCGGCGTCGGCATCGGCCGGGATGGGGACGGAGAGGTCGTGCATCGCCGCTTGCAGGGCGTCGTGGGCATTCTCGCCCGAGTTGGCGACGTGGCTGATGACCAGCACTTCGGTGACAGCGCTGCTGCCGCTGTCAGCTCGAGGGAGGGGGTCGTCGAAGACCACCACGTCGGAGGGGTAGGCGTCAAGCGATGCTGTGTCGGAGTCGATGAGCATCGGGTCGGTGGAGCCGACCGACTCCATGTCTACAGCAGGCTCACTGGAGACGTGAAGCTGGTCGAGGAGGCTGACGAGGCGGTTCTCGGGGTAGTCGGTGCCTGCGTCGGACGCAGGCTCGTCGGAGATGCGAGTCTCGCCGAGCAGATCGGCGAGGCAGCTCGCTGCGCAGGCGTCGTCGACGCCTTGCAGCGCGTCGAGGCAAACGCCATCGAGCACAGCAGGCTGGCTGCGCTCGCGGGGGAGGAAGAGGGTTCCCGTCCAGAACAGGTCTCCGGACGACGGTGCACCTGGCCCCACGGTGGGCGCCAAATGTCGTGTGGTTGATGCGACATATGCCAACGGATGGCTTATCATTGTGGGAGCCAATAAGACGTCGCCGGTGCCTGGAAACGGGATGAGGCGAAGACATGCACGCCGGCGCATCTTACCCAGGTTCGGGGCTCTCCGAGGAGATAACACCCCTAGTCCTGCTCTGCGGGGTCTCCGCATGATCACTAGATCGAGGAAAGGTAGCTACAATCGCTCCTAGAGTTGTTTGGGATCAAGGGAGAAGAAGAACAAGGCTAGCTCTTGCTTCTCTCTATCTAGGGTGTGTGTGCTATGCTTAGAAGCCAACCCTTTGCATGGGTGCTCGGGGGGTTTATATAGGCCTACCCCCCGGGGGTACAATGGTAATCCGGCTGGGCACTGGTCCCAGCCGTCAGTGTCTACGCTTGTCGGCTTCTCCGCCGGCTGTTGGGTCCCGCCGACTGGTGGGTCCCGCCAGCTGCCGGCTTCTTGGTCGACAGGCCGGCCCCACCGCCTAGGGTCTTGTCGGCGGCTGCTTACTGTAGCCTCGCCTCTGATGACGAAGGCTTTGTCGAGGTAAGCGTGGCTACAGTGGGCCGCCTCGGGGGCTCTCACTGTAGCCTCACCTCGTCTTGTCTCCTTAATGGGGCTCCTGCTTCGAGGAAGGGGGGTAGCCGGCCTCTGGGGGCCGGCTACACCCTCGGCCGACTGGGGGAGGCCGGGCCGCCTCCGCGCCTCTCTCTGGCTGAAGGGGCCCGCCGCCCGTGGGCCGTACGGGAGTCTGTCGTGGATGACGTCAAGGCTAGCATGGCTACAGTGCCGAGCCGCACGGGAGACGGCCGTCCCGTACGGCCTCCTGTAGCCATGCCCGCCTCGGGCTTTGGGGGTAGTGGGCCGCACTGTGGCCACGCCCCGTCTTGTCACCGTTATGTGGGTGTAGCTTTGGTGGTTGTGGTCTCGGCCGGCTTCTTGGAGTCGGCGCTCTTTGAGGCCGGCTTCTTGGAGTCGGCCACCCCGCGGTTGTCTTGGGGAGGGAGGTCGCTTGAGGCTGGGCCGCCTTCCGTGAGTCGGCTTCAGAGGTAGCCGGCCTGGGAAGGGGGTCCAATGCTTGGAGCGTTGGGAGGCCCAAAGGCCTGATAATTTTTCTGAAGAACTAGGGGTAGTCGGTATGGCTACCCGTGGCCATTTACTCCGACAGCATCGACGGCGGTGGGGCCATTTCGCGGCGCAGTGGGGGCGGATATGTCGCTCTTGGCGTCCGGCGGCGCTGGTGGTCCAGGGGCTGTGCGCGCCGGCGAGTACAGGGCTGGCGGCCACGACGTGGCGGCCTTGGTGGGGTGCTGCGTGCGCCCGCCGGTTGCACGGCCATGGCGCAGGGGCTCGGCGGGCTGGGCGCGGATCTGCGCGTCGGGGCGCGGGCGTCTAGTGCGTGCAGAGGGTCCTGCGGCGCGGATCTGCTGCATGCGCGTCACGGCAAGGGCGCCTGTGCAAAGGGAGTGCGAGGGGATCGGCGGTGCAGTAGTCGCGCTGCAGTGGGTGACGTGAAGGGGCGGCTCCATGCCGCGGGTGCTTCGGCGCGCAAGGGGCCGTGCAGAGGCGCGGCAGCAGCGCAAGGGGACCGTGCAGAGGCACGGTGGTGGCGCGGGGTGGCCCAGCTGGCGCGGATCTGCCGTGTGT
This sequence comes from Triticum aestivum, assembly GCF_018294505.1. Lineage (NCBI taxonomy): Eukaryota > Viridiplantae > Streptophyta > Magnoliopsida > Poales > Poaceae > Triticum > Triticum aestivum. The sequence goes on from NC_057796.1 coordinate 292,581,618, forward strand.
GGGTCGCACCGAGGCGACAGGGAGGACGCGGCAGGGAAGCTCGGCAGGCGGGCGTGAGGGGCTGCGGCTCAGGCGAGGCCAGGCAGGGAGGCTCAGCGGATGTGCGCAGGAGGTCCGGGCAGCACTGATCTGCGGCTGGGTGGACACCTGCTCCGGCGTGGTGGAGGCCCGTCATGGTGCTGCAGCTCTGGCGGGGCGCGTGGTGGAGGGGCTCAGGCTGCCTGTTTGGTGCTCGGGCGGCGGCTTCGGCTGCGAGGATGATTGGTGGGCTTGTCGGTGCCGGTGCGGGATGATGTGCAACCGAGGTGGTGTGGGAGCTCGGGTGAAGACCCTGTCTAGGCCCTGTGCCGTGACCAGCGATGGCGGCGGCTGTGGCCATCGTGACCTTCCTGGAGGCATCGCTAATTTTCTGCCGCACTCCTCTCGCACGGATCCGGCCATCTCGGCCTCTTCAAGGGAAACCCTAGATCTTATGATCGGACGATGACGGCTCCTTGGTGTCGTTTTCCCTCTTGGGGGCTTCGTCTTGGAGCTCGGCATCGGCAAGCGAGACCGGTGGTTGGTGGCGTCCAAGCTTCTGTGGCAACAATGATGGTGGGAGCAATGTCGGCGACGCGGCAATGGTTGCGGTAGTCGGCTCTTCTTCGGCGTGTCCATGGTATTTCCTCGGTTTGCTTGTTGCTATGGAGTCGAAGCTGTGGCGGCGAGGCCCTGTGGTATATGATGACTGGCTGCAGGTTGCCCGTTCGGCGATCTCCCGTGGCGCCAGCCGTGCCTGGTTTTGTCCTATCGAGTTCTCCGTCAGAGTTGGAGTTGCGCTGTCTGGCCGCAGGAGGCTGAGGTTTTGGCATCGATCTTCATGCAGCTTCACATGTCCGCTACAGTGTGGGTTGAGTCGTGATACGTCTCCGACGTATCTATAATTTTTGATTGTTCCATGCTATATTATATTCTGTTTTGGACATTAATGGGCTTTATTATACACTTTTATATTATTTTTGGGACTAACCTATTAACCGGAGGCCCGGCCGAGAATTGCTATTTTTTTGCCTATTTCAAAGTTTCGCAGAAAAAGAATATCAAACGGAGTCCAAACGGAATAAAACCTTCGGGAACGTGATTTTTGGAACGAACGTGATCCAGAGGACTTGGACCCTATGTCAAGAAAGCAACCAGGAGGGCACGAGGTAGGGGGCGCGCCTACCCCCCTGGGCGCGCCCTCCACCCTCGTGGGGCCCATGTTGCTCCACCGACGTACATCTTCCTCCTATATATACCTACGTACCCCCAAACTACCAGATACGGAGCCAAAAACCTAATTCCACCGCCGCAACCTTCTGTACCCGTGAGATCCCATCTTGGGGCCTTTTCCGGCGCTCCGCCGGAGGCGGCATTGATCACGGAGGGCTTCTACATCAATACCATAGCCTCTCCGATGATGTGTGAGTAGTTTACCTCAGACCTTCGGGTCCATAGTTATTAGCTAGATGGCTTCTTCTCTCTCTTTGGATCTGAATACAAAGTTCTCCACGATTCTCGTGGAGATCTATTCGATGTAATCTTCTTTTGCGGTATGTTTGTTGAGACCGATGAATTGTGGGTTTATGATCAAGATTATCTATGAACAATATTTGAATCTCCTCTGAATTCTTTTATGCATGACTGGTTATCTTTGCAAGTCTCTTCGAATTATCAGTTTGGTTTGGCCTACTAGATTGATCTTTCTTGCAATGGGAGAAGTGCTTAGCTTTGGATTCAATCTTGCGGTGTCCTTTCCCAGTGACATTAGGGGCAGCAAGGCACGTATTGTATTGTTGCCATCGAGGATAACAAGATGGGGTTTATATCATATTGCATGAGTTTATCCCTCTACATCATGTCATCTTACTTAAAGCGTTACTCTGTTCTTTTGAACTTAATACTCTAGATGCATGCTGGATAGCGGTCGATGTGTGGAGTAATAGTAGTAGATGCAGGCAGGAGTTGGTCTACTTGTGGCGGACGTGATGCCTATATACATGATCATACCTAGATATTCTCATAACTATGCTCAATTCTGCCAATTGCTCAACAGTAATTTGTTTACCCACCGTAATACTTATGCTCTCGAGAGAAGCCACTAGTGAAACCTATGCCCCCGGGGTCTATTTTCCATCATATTTAATCTCCCGACAACAAGCTATTTCTGGCACCGTTTTTATTTTGCTTTCTTTACTTTGCATCTTTATCATAAAAATACCAAAAATATTATCTTAACATATCTATCAGATCTCCCTTTCGTAAGTAACCGTGAAGGGATTGACAACCCCTTTATTGCGTTGGTTGCGAGGATTTTATTTGTTTGTGTAGGTGCGAGGGACTCATGCGTGGCCTCCTACTGGATTGATACCTTGGTTTTCAATAACTGAGGGAAATACTTACGCTGCTTTACTGCATCACCCTTTCCTCTTCAAGGGAAAACCAACGCAGTGCTCAAGAGGTAGCAAGAAGGATTTCTGGCGCCATTGCCGGGGAGTCTACGCAAAAGTCAACATACCAAGTACCCATCTCAAACCCTTATCTCTCGCATTACATTATTTGCCATTTGCCTCTCGTTTTCCTCTCCCCCACTTCACCCTTGCCGTTTTATTCGCCCTCTGTTCCTGTTCGCCTCTTTTTCGCTTGCCTCTTGTGTTACCATGTGCCTTCTTTTTGCTTGCATCTTCGCTTGCTAAGAGTTTATGGTCCTCATCCACTTGCTAATCTCTCTAAGAGATCCAATTATGATGAACCTTTTGCTAGTGAGTTGAGTGCACTAGATTATCTTTATGAGGTTTTGCTTGGAATTCGTGAATCTGAAAATTGTGATGAAATACTTTATGAAGCAATTCACGATAGATCTTTGAATAAAAAGCATGATTGCAATGACTTTATTATAAATTATGTTGATGTAAATTGTGCTAATAATATGCAAAACCCTAAGCTTGGGGATGCTAGTTTTGCTATGTCCTCTACTTGTTGCAATGATCATGATTGGGGTGATTCTTCTTATAATATTGAAAATTTATTTAAGCCCCATGATGAATATGAGATTGATAATAGTGTTTGCAATAATATTGAAAGTGGGTTTGGAAGAGTGTCAACTTTAGATCCCACATATTTGGAGAATGTTCAATCTTATGGTATTTTTGATAAAAGTGGGTTTGGAGAGGTCATGACTTTAGTTAATGATAATCCCACTATTTTGGAAGAGTGTCAAATTCGCATGCATGTGGATCATGTTGAGAATATGTTATTTGATAGCTATTTTGTTGATTTTAACTATGATCCTACATGTAATTATTATGAGAGAGGAAAATATGGTTGTAGGAATTTTCATGTTACTAAATTACCTCTCGTCATGTTGAGATTGCTATCGTCTCTTTCTTCTTCCTTGCATATGCTAATTTTTGTTTGCTATGATAATTTGTTTGCTTATAAAATGCCTATGCATAGTAAGTATGTTAGACTTAGATGTGTTTGTCACATGCTATATGATGCTCCTTTGTGCTTCAATTCTTGTCTTTCATGTGAGCATCATCGAATTATCAATGCCTAGCTAGGGGCGTTAAACGATAACGCTTGTTGGGAGGAAACCCAATTTTATTTTTAGTTTTTTGCTTTTCGCTTCTGTTTAGGAATAAATATTTGATCTAGCCTCTGGTTAGATGTGTTTTTATGTTTTAATTAGTGTTTGTGCCAAGTTTAACCTATAGGATCTTCTTGGATGATAGTTATTTGATATTACTGAAAATTCCAGAAACTTTTTGTTCACGAAAATAATTGTTAAAAATCACCAGAACGTGATAAAATATTGATTCCAATTGCTGCTGATCAATAAACAAATTGTCTAGGTCGTCCTATATTGTCTGAATTTTTGGAGTTCCAGAAGTTTGTGTTAGTTACAGATTACTACAGACTGTTCTGTTTTTGACAGATTCTGTTTTTCGTGTGTTGTTTGCTTATTTTGATGAATCTATGGATAGTAAAATAGTTTATAAACCATAGAGAAGTTGGAATAAAGTAGGTTTAACAACAATATAAATAAAGAATGAGTTCATTACAGTACCGTGAAGTGGTGTTTTGTTTTCTTTCGCTAACGGAGCTCACGAGATTTTCTGCCAAGTATTGTGTTGTGAAGTTTTCAAGTTTTGGGTAAAAAATTTGATGGATTATGGAACAAGGAGTGGCAAGAGCCTAAGCTTGGGGATGCCCATGGCACCCCAAGATAATCTAAGGACACCAAAAAGCCAAAGCTTGGGATGCCCCGGAAGGCATCCCCTCTTTCGTCTACTTCCATCGGTAACTTTATTTGGAGCTATATTTTTATTCACCACATGATATGTGTTTTGCTTGGAGCGTCTTGTATTATTTGAGTCTTTATTTGTTAGTTGGCCACAATCATCCTTGCTGTACACACCTTTTGAGAGACACACACATGATTCGGAAATTGTTAGAATACTCTATGTGCTTCACTTATATCTTTTGAGTTATATAGTTTTTGCTCTAGTGCTTCACTTATATCTTTTAGAGCACGGTGGTGGTTTTGTTTTATAGAAACTATTGTTCTCTCATACTTCACTTAGATTATTTTGAGAGTCCTACAAAACAGCGTGGTAAGTTGCTGTAATTATGATAGGCATTTAAGATTAGTAATTTTTTTCTTATGAGTGTGTTGAATACTATGAGAAGTTTGATACTTGATAATTGTTTTGAGATATGGAGATGGTGATATTAGAGTCATGCTAGTTGAGTAGTTTTGAATTCGAGAAATACTTGTGTTAAAGTTTGTGATTCCCTTAGCATGCACGTATGGTGAACTGTTATGTGATGAAGTCGGAGCATGATTTATTTATTGATTGTCTTCCTTATGAGTGGTGGTCGGGGACAAGCGATGGTCTTTTCCTACCAATCTATCCCCCTAGGAGCATGCGCGTAATACTTTGCTTCGATAACTTGTAGATTTTTGCAATAAGTATATGAGTTCTTTATGACTAATGTTGAGTCCATGGATTATACGCACTTTCTTCCTTCCACCATTGCTAGCCTCTCTAATACCGCGCACTTTTCGCCGGTATCATACACCCACCATATACCTTCCTCAAAACAGCCACCATACCTACCTACCATGGCATTTCCATAGCCATTCCAAGATATATTGCCATGCAACTTACCACCATTCAGTTTATTATGACACGCTCCATCATTGTCATATTGCTTTGCATGATCATGTAGTTGACATTGTATTTGTGGCAAAGCCACCGTTCATAATTCTTTCATACATGTCACTCTTGATTCATTGCATATCCCAGTATACCGCCGGAGGCATTCACATAGAGCCATATTTTGTTCTAAGTATTGAGTTGTAATTGTTGAGTTGTAAGTAAATAAAAGTGTGATGATCATCATTTTTTAGAGCATTGTCCCAAGTGAGGAAAGGATGATGGAGACTATGATTCCCCCACAAGTCGGGATGAGACTCCAGACTAAAAAAAAGAGGCCATAAAAAAGAGAGAAAAGGCCCAAATAAAAAAATGAGAGAAGGGACAATGTTACTATCCTTTTACCACACTTGTGCTTCAAAGTAGCACCATGATCTTCATGATAGAGAGTCTCCTATGATATCACTTTCATATACTAGTGGGAAATTTTTCATTATAGAACTTGGCTTGTATATTCCAATGATGGGCTTCCTCAAAATGCCCTAGGTCTTCGTGAGCAAGCGAGTTGGATGCACACCAACTTAGTTTCTTTTGTTGAGCTTTCATATACTTATAGCTCTAGTGCATCCGTTGTATGGCAATCCCTACTCACTCACATTGATATCTATTAATGGGCATCTCCATAGCCCGTTGATACGCCTAGTTGATGTGAGACTATCTTCTCCTTTTTTGTCTTCTCCACAACCACCATTCTATTCCACATATAGTGCTATGTCCATGGCTCACGCTCATGTATTGCATGAAGATTGAAAAAGTTTGAGAACATTAAAAGTATGAAACAATTGCTTGGCTTGTCATCGGGGTTGTGCATGATTTAAATACTTTGTGTGGTGAAGATAGAGCATAGCCAGACTATATGATTTTGTAGGGATAACTTTCTTTGGCCATGTTATTTTGAGAAGACATAATTGCTTAGTTAGTATGCTTGAAGTATTATTATTTTTATGTCAATATTAAAATTTTGTCTTGAATCTTTCGGATCTGAATATTCATACCACAATTAAGAGAATTACATTGAAATTATGCCAAGTAGCATTCCACATCAAAAATTCTGTTTTTATCATTTACCTACTCGAGGACGAGCATGAATTAAGCTTGGGGATGCTTGATACGTCTCCAACGTATCTATAATTTTTGATTGTTCCATGCTATATTATATTCTGTTTTGGACATTAATGGGCTTTATTATACACTTTTATATTATTTTTGGGACTAACCTATTAACCGGAGGCCCGGCCCAGAATTGTTGTTTTTTACCTATTTCAGAGTTTCGCAGAAAAAGAATATCAAACGGAGTCCAAACGGAATAAAACCTTCGGGAACGTGATTTTTGGAACGAACGTGATCCAGAGGACTTGGACCCTACGTCAAGAAAGCAACCAGGAGGGCACGAGGTAGGGGGCGCGCCTACCCCCCTGGGCGCGCCCTCCACCCTCGTGGGGCCCATGTTGCTCCACCGACGTACTTCTTCCTCCTATATATATACCTACGTACCCCCAAACTACCAGATACGGAGCCAAAAACCTAATTCCACCGCCGCAACCTTCTGTACCCGTGAGATCCCATCTTGGGGCCTTTTCCGGCGCTCCGCCGGAGGGGGCATTGATCACGGAGGGCTTCTACATCAACACCATAGCCTCTCCGATGATGTGTGAGTAGTTTACCTCAGACCTTCGGGTCCATAGTTATTAGCTAGATGGCTTCTTCTCTCTCTTTGGATCTCAATACAAAATTCTCCACGATTCTTGTGGAGATCTATTCGATGTAATCTTCTTTTGCGTTGTGTTTGTTGAGACCGATGAATTGTGGGTTTATGATCAAGATTATCTATGAACAATATATGAATCTCCTCTGAATTATTTTATGCATGATTGGTTATCTTTGCAAGTCTCTTCGAATTATCAGTTTGGTTTGGCCTACTAGATTGATCTTTCTTGCAATGGGAGAAGTGCTTAGCTTTGGGTCAATCTTGCGGTGTCCTTTCCCAGTGACAGTAGGGGTAGCAAGGCACGTATTGTATTGTTGCCATCGAGGATAACGAGATGGGGTTTATATCATATTGCATGAGTTTATCCCTCTACATCATGTCATCTTACTTAAAGCGTTACTTTGTTCTTTTGAACTTAATACTCTAGATGCATGCTGGATAGCGGTCGATGTGTGGAGTAATAGTAGTAGATGCAGGCAGGAGTCGGTCTACTTGTCGCGGACGTGATGCCTATATACATGATCATACCTAGATATTCTCATAACTATGCTCAATTCTATCAATTGCTCAACAGTAATTTGTTTACCCACTGTAATACTTATGCTCTCGAGAGAAGCCACTAGTGAAACGAATGGCCCCCGGGTCTATTTTCCATCATATTTAATCTCCCGACAACAAGCTATTTCTGGCACCGTTTTTATTTTGCTTTCTTTACTTTGCATCTTTATCATAAAAATACCAAAAATATTATCTTATCATATCTATCAGATCTCACTTTCGTAAGTAACCGTGAAGGGATTGACAACCCCTTTATTGCGTTGGTTGCGAGGATTTTATTTGTTTGTGTAGGTGCGAGGGACTCGTGCGTGGCCTCCTACTAGATTGATACCTTGGTTCTCAAAAACTGAGGGAAATACTCACGCTGCTTTACTGCATCACCCTTTCCTCTTCAAAGGGAAACCAACGCAGTGCTCAAGAGGTAGCAAGTCGACGATCGCCTACGGCGAAGTGGGAGTCGTTTGCTCAGAGTGTAGGGATGGCGATGACGCCTCTAGGGGAGGAGTGATGACGATGACGCCTGCGTGCGGCCTCGTCGAGGCCCTCTTTGGAGTGGTGTGCGTGGGGCTTTCTATGTGTGTCGCTCGGCAGTTGTGAGGGTTTTAGCCCGGTTCTCCATAATTAAGGGGGCAATCTGGTTTTTGCTCGGATTTCCCTAATTAACCGAGCAACTCTCCTCTGCTTAATTAATTGATGAGGCAAAACTTTTGCCTCCGTTTCAAAAAAAAACACTAGAAATGACGTGTTTCGTGATTAAACCACAAATTACAAATAGCTGAAAAGACTTTATTGCTATGTCTAGTGGTAATCCACATTGATGTAATGAAAGCAAAGGACCCACAACAATGACAGGACGCCCCGAGTAATCGACCCATTTCCCAAGCAGAGTCTCGTGAAACCTTCCCACATTACCTTCGATTACATCTGAAAGCAATTCATATACTTTACTACGATCATCCCTCGTTGATTGCCCGTGAGACCCACTATCAAGAAGTTTATCCATGGCTTGTTGTGCCAATTATGCCTGACACATTGCTAAATCCGCTAGCCTTAATCCACTTCTTTTTAATAGATAGACAAGATTGTTGTTCCGATGGATAACTCTCTTATAAGTTCATTAATATTTAAGGTCACTACTTTATCTCTGACTTAAAACAATAGGTCTTAATTCAGGACAAAGATCCGGTAATATCCATTTTGGTTCTGCATTTGTTTGAATAAAATATTTCGCCAATTCCATGCGTCTAATAAAAGAACTTTTCTTATTAAATTATTTTCTATATTCTCATTTATCTCGACTATACCCCTCGTCTTCTAATTCCCTCCATGCGAACAAGGAACTTCGTATAATAATCTGGAAGCCCGAATCAACTATTTTTTTAGAGAAAAGGCACGAAGGCCCGACTTCAAATTAATGAAACCATCAGCCGAGGTGTTGAATTACAAAAGCAAAGACTTGACAAAAAACTGAAAAATTACATGCCAAATTCACCAGGACCAAGAGTGAATAGGGCAGTAAGAAAAACTATGATCAAGCCACTGGAGATCTTGCACAGCAAGAACCGTAGGGCCAGAGCCACCCGATGACAGCAATTGTCGTGAACATGAAGATCCAGACCGCTTGAAGGAAACCATCGACTCCACCGCCCGCTGCCTCGGGCAACTGTCGGAGTGGAGACCACTATCTCCCCTTCGTCTAGACCGTGCCGAACACGCGGACGCCCACCACCGGCCGACAACCAACCCGCAACCAAGGCGAGGAGTCGCTGAAGGATGCGGAAGGACCCACACGCCAACACCAACGCCGGCAACCAGGGGAGTCGAGCACCGCCGCCGCCGCAACCCACCACCACGCACCAGGCCCACAACCCCCAGCCACCCCTTGAACGACGCCTCCAGGGAGGACCGAGACGCCTGAACGCCTCCACCGTCCGACCAAAAGGCCAAGGCTTTCGCCCGAGGTAGGAAGGGGGAGGAGGGGGACGGATCTGGAAGCTCGACCCGCCCTCAAGAGGGAGAAAGACACCGGAGCGTCGCCGACGTCGAGGTCGACGCGGAATCGACCAGGGGTTTCCCCCATTCCAAGACTCCGCCACCCCATCCTCAAAGTCCAGATCTGACGGGCCAGCCACCAGAACGGCGAGAGGAGACTACCACAAGGGAAAGGGGCCGGGAGGAAGAAGAGCCGCCCGCCGCTGCAGCAAGACCTCGCCGCCCTCACGCCACCCATGCGGCCGGGAGGGGCGACCAGCACCCGTGCGTGCCATCCACCGAAGAGATCGACGCCGCCATACCGAGGGCCGCCGCCCTGGTTTCCAAAGCCCCTCACGCCGACAGGAGGCAGCAAATCCTCGCCGCCACCTTCATCGGAAGACGCGCGGCAGCCGGCGGGCTCCTCGGTTAGCGGCGGGGAGGGGGAAGGAGGGAGGAGAGGTGGCGGCGGCTAGGGTTTGGGGGCGCTCCCGTGTCGCCCGAGAGGGGGGATCCCCAAATCTGCTAATGACTCATTATGCACGCTTTCTCTCTCTCCCTCTCCCTCTCTCTCTCATCTTTGCGGTGGTCTCTTCTTTGCTCTTTGAAGTGACTATACAAGATCAGAGATGAATCCTGGACTTTTTCCCTGATCAAGGTGGTGAACTGGTAGGCCGTCACGTCTCCGAACAAGAAGAGCCCGCCGACTAAAATATCCATCCTTTTTGCGCGCACACGCTACATAACATTTCACCATTCGAGCGATTGGCCACCACGGCACATGGAAACGACCTTGCAACGACCTTCTCCGTACGCCCCTGTACGAACGTGCGTACTGCCACACCTGCATCAACAGCTCAAACCACCTGGACCCTCCCACGTTCAACAGCAAACCAGCCAAAATCTTCTGCCAATTTTTTAGTAGATATAGACCTGCCGTCTCGCCCGAACGTCCAAACTGTGGGAACCAAATGGTCTGACTTTTTCCCTCGGGAGGAGCTGGCTGCCAGCCTTTACTTAGCAGACAAGACAGTAGAATTTTGTCGTGCTAAAAAAGAGAGTAGAGCTTTGACAAAACACTTGAAACAGGGTATGCATGCTCTTTGAAGTGATTAGCAGTAGCACACGTGTAGAGATTTGCCGTGGACTCGTTCTTCTTTGGATCAAATCTCCAGCCTCCGCCACCGTGACGAACGCCGAAGACGGAAGAGTACGTCGACGACTTCCTGAAAAAGATCCCCGATCTCGTTGCGTGCACACGAGTCGACACGCACTGCACACGGTCTAATCAATCAATCAAACTAACTAACCAGTAGCCCTGACCACAGTTCGCAACCCAATCAGACCCGGCACCCACCACACACTGCTCCCCGAAAGGACCCGCGAAACGAATCGCCGTCCTATCCATCCACAGACGCCCCAACGTGCACCACACCGACGTCACGTACGTAATCCAGGCGAAGCAACCCGCGCGAATCGGAACGCTCCCCCAGCTTCCCCGGGACCGCGAGACGGCGACGGCTCGCGGGCAAGGCGACACGCTCGCCCATCCCGCCCCAGTCGCCCGTGCCGCGGCTGAGCCCGCCTACACGTCCGCGGGAGGGCGCGTTTTCCCCGCCGCATTAACGCCGGATCACATCAACTTTGCCCCTGACCCCCGATCGAACGAGATCCATAACCAAATCCCGTGGCTACGATTCCGCAGCTTCGTCCGTCGTGTTGAGCGCTGACAAGTCCTGGCAGGGCGGGAGCTTCCTGAGCCGTGGATCGGACCAACGACGTGCGGACGTGCCGGACCGTGGCCGTCCGATGGGGCGACGGTGCACGATTAGGGCGGCGGTTTGATTGGCTGGTAGGTTGGCTTCCCGGGTTATTCGCTCAACTTCAGCTTCCTTGGCGCCAACGCGGTACACGACGGCAGCGCGGAGGGGTCGTCGAAAGCTATATCTATCGCGGTCCACGGTTCCACAACCACGGGATCATGGTCCAGCTCGAGAAAAGCTTGGCAAGGTGTGTGCGGAATTGTAGATAGGCTGGTCGAGGAGGAGAGCGAGTACGTGCAGCGTGCGCTCACATGGCCGGACTGGGAGGAGGCGGCGGTCTCAGCGACTACCTTGACCGGCCCAACGCCATCCACCGCCGCACCGCGTCGCTCGCCATCGCGCGGTCCGGCGACGATGGACCGCGCATCATGGATGGGGTTGGGCGGGAGGGTCGGAGGGCGCGCTCGTCGCGCCGTCTCTCGCTGTCGTCGTGGCTCGGGCCGCGCTCCAGGCCTCTGCCGGCCGACGACACCACGTCCGTGGACTCGAGAAGCCGAGGATTCGAGGGGAGTGGCAGCGCCAAGGGGAAGCCGTCGGCGTGGAGCAGCTGGAAGCCCGTGCGCGCGCTCTCTCGCATCGGGAAGCGCCGCGCCGGGTGCCTCTTCTCCATCGAGGTGGCCGCCGTGCGCGGCGTGCCGGCCTCCATGGACGGCCTCCGCCTCGCCGTCTCCGTCCGCAAGGCCGAGACCAAGGACGGCGCGATGCAGACCATGCCGGCCCGGGTGTCGCACGATGGCACCGCGGAGTTCGACGAGACGCTCTTCGTCAAATGCAACCTCTACTTCACCGGCGGCCCGGGCACCGGGAAGCCCCTCAAGCTCGAGCCTCGCCGGTTCGTTCTGTCCGTCGTCCCCGTCGAGGTGCCGGACATCCGTCTGGGGACGTACACCGTCGACGTGAGCTCGCTTGTGCTGGACTCCCTCCAGAAGAGCTCCGAGGGACGCCGCGTCCGGTGGTTCGACAGGGCGTTCGGACTCGCCGGCAAGGCCGCCGGTGGCGAGCTCCTGCTCAAGCTGGGGTTCCAGCTCATGGAGGACGCGGGGCTCCGTCTCTACACGCAAGCCGCGGGGAGATCGTCGAGGGACGTGTCCGTGTCCCCCTCCCGGGCGAGGGTTCACAACAAGAACTCGTTCAGCGTCGCCAGTACGACGCCCAAGCTTTCAACGTCCGACGGAGCCATCTCGCCTTCCATGAGAGCTTACAGGCAGCTGGTAGACAGGCTCAACATCGACAAGCGTCCCGAAGACGACGAGCTCTCCACCGCAAGTGGCGCTGGCGACGTCGACTATGTCATCCCGGAGTACGAGGTGGTCGACAAGGGCGTCGAGACGGTCAAAGAGGTCGTCCACTTCCAGGACCAGCGCGACGTGCTACGCGAGCTCGACTCCATTGGCGAGCAGATCGAAGCCATCGAGGCGCTGATGGCGAGCGGCGGCAAGAAGTCGCCGACGGGAGCCGGTCAGCAGCCGCGGCTCGATGCGGATGAAGAGATGGTGACCGTTGAGTTTCTTAGGAAGCTCGAGGCAGTGGACGACGACAAGTTCAGGAAGCTGAAGCAGCCCATGACACCAAGATCAAGCGAGTCGCAGAAGAAGGCGCCCGTGGTGCCGGACTTGGGACAAAGCCTTGGCCCGGCGGTGCAAACGCGTGACGGCGGGTTCTTGGTGTCGATGAACCCGTACAACGTGCCGCTTGCAAGCAGAGACGTACCCCCGGTGCTCGCCATGCAGGTATCGAGGCCGTTCGTGCTGCCAAGTGCCATGGCCGCGACTGGATTCGATGTGCTCCAGAAGATGGCGGCCGCGGGCGGACCCGACGAGGTTCGGGACAAGGTGGCGTCGCTAGGGCGCATGGAAAGCCTTACCGGAAAGACGCCCGAGCAAGTGGGTTTCGAGGGCATCGCGGAGGCGGTCATCGGCGGTAGGCGGACCGAGGGTGGCGCGAGCTCAAGCGCGGCGCGGTCGGTCAGGCTCGTCCGGAAGCTCGCCACCGCCTTGTCCGAGGGCCGGATGGAGCGCGTCGCCACCGGCATCTGGAGCGCGGGAAACGATCCGGAGACGTTGGATGAGGTACTCGCATTCTCGTTACAGAAGCTCGAGGCCATGGCCGTGGACGCGCTCATGATCCAGGCCGAGATGGCCGACGAGGAGCCGCCGTTCGAGGTAGCGCCGGCTGCGGGGGAAACGAACGTGTTCGACGCGCTGGTGCCGTCCGACGAGTGGTCCGAGTCCCGTGGCGGCTCGGACGGCCGCGTCACGCTGGTGGCGGCCATCCAGCTGCGTGACCCGTCCCGGCGCTACGAGGCGGTGGGGGCGCCGATGATCGCCGTCGTCCAGTCGGCGCGGATGCTGGGCGCGGCGGGGCTCAGCGGGGGGAGGTTCAAGGTGAGGAGCCTGCACGTGGGCGGAGTGCAGACGAGGTGCTTGTCGGGAGTCGGCGGAAGCGCGAGCTGGCGCGCCGAGCGGCAGAAGTTGACGGCGATGCAGTGGACGCTCGCCCACGGGCCGGGCCGCGCCGCCAAGAGGGTGCAGACGCCGCCATCGTCGCGGGCAGCGAGGGTGAGGCAGCAGCAGCGGCGGCCAGACGTCGTCTGGAGCCTGTCGTCGAGGGTGCTCGCCGGGATGTGGCTCAAGACGGTGCGGAACCCGGACGTGAAGATCAGCGCCGCCGGCAGCACGTGACATGGGCGCTGGTCGAGCTGATGCGACAGAGTGGATGTGTTGGTAGACTTCATGATATAGAATATGCAGATTCCAGTAGTATACTGTATATGGACCTCGTAGATATGCAGGCAATGTTAGACTGTGCATTCGTGCAGTGTTTACAGAATTGTCAGCATTTAAATGTTACCCATTCTTCAAAATAGTGAATTGCAGTTTTTATCCCCTACTACGACATTTTTACGTAAATTATTCAATTTAATATGTTTTCATTTGAATTGCACATTTAGCAAAATATTTACTCGTTCTTATCACATTTAGCGAAAGTTTTACAAGTTTTTACCACAACTAGATCAATGCCCATGCATTGCAACGGGATATAAATATTGTAGTATGTTAGCTTGTAATTTACCTGTCAATAATAATGCGATTGTGTAAATAAGTGTTCATCAAATTCTTGCCGTGAATTACCTTATATTTTGATTAGAAGTTTGGTAAGTAAATTAAAGTGAAATTGATTTAGAAGATAAGTAAATTAAGGTGATTGATTATCATATACATGAAAGGTTGGACGAAGAGGTGGTGGAAAGAAAAGTGAAATGAGAACCTTACATTCTTTTTAAGTAGTAGAGAAAGAGATTTTTATCACATTTAGCAAAAGTTTTACGAGTTTTTACCACAACTAGAACAATGCCCGTGCGTTGCAACGGAATATAAATATTCTAGTATCTAGCATGTTAGAGCATCTCCAATAGACGGTTAATATGTAAAAATAACTAACTTTGGAAGTTTCGAGAGCAAAAAGCTTTGCTTCAAGAGACCGTCCATATGTAAAAAAAATTTGGACCATCGCCTCCTGGAGATGTAAAATTGAAAACTTCGTGATGCAAATTTACATCACGAGATACAACAGATGTAAAACCGCGGCCGCCCGCCAAACGACCAACCGCCACTTCATTCCCCTTCCGCCTCGTGACCGCCCGCCGCCGCCCCGCCGCAGCTCCCCGCTCGGCCGCCGCCCGCTCTCCGATGGCGCCGAAGAAGACGCCGAAGGGCAAGTCCTGTTTCTTCGGCGTGAGGGCTTGGGAACTTCGGAGTGGAGTTCTCCGACGCCGGGCGGCGTTGGTGGCTCGGCACGTATCCCACCGCTGACGAGGCCACGCGTGCCTACGACGTGGCGGTGTGGCGTGCTGGACGACCGAAGACGGACCTCAACTTCCCGAAGGTCGAGTCCCAAGCAGTGGCGGAGTGGCTCGTGCCGCAGGGCATCCGAATGGAGGAGATGCTGGCGAAGAAGGCGAAGAAGAGACCGGTGGTTGTCGTCGCTCCCAACGAGAGCGACGAGGCGACGATGGCTCGGTTTGCGCGAGAGCATCCGCAGTATGTCCAGGCCGAGCTGGAGCACTACTGGAAGCGCGACGTTGAGGTGAAAAAGAAGGGGGTGAAGAAGGAGGACGAGGCCGGCACCTCGACTGTGATCCCTATCGAGTCGTTGGATGAGGACCAGGTGACTCCGAGGAGGAGGACGAGGGGTGCGATGACCCAACCAAGGACGAGTTCTGGGAGCAGTTCCACAGCTCCAACGACGAGGAGTAGTTTCATCTAGTACTTCGAATAAGTAGTAGTTGAATTTGTGTATGAAACTATGTTGAATTTCATGTTTGAGCTATGTTGAGATGACGTAGTAGTTGGTTAATCTTCGTTTCGGACCATCTGTTGGAGTTGCTCTTTTATTTACATCTCTGTTTTGGACCATCTGCTGAAGTTGAGCCTTTTTCGGAGATGTAAAAAGCACTTTTTGATGCTCCAAATTTGGACCATCACCGGTTTGAACCGCCCAAATATACATCATCTATTGGAGATGCTCTTAGCTTGTGATTTACCTGTCAATAATAACGCAATTGTGTAAATAACTGTTCATCAATTTTTGATCGTGAATTATCTTATATTTTGATTAAAAGTTTGGTAAGTAAATTAAAGTGAAATTGGTTTAGAAGGTAAGTAAATTAAGGTGATTGAATATCATATACATGAAAAATTGGACAAAAAGATGATGGAAAACAAAGATGAAATGGGAATCTTAGAGACAGAGATTACCAGTATATCAATTGTACCATCCGGTATACGTGGCGACCCAATTTTTCTCATGACATTTTTCCCCACGCCGGGCTAGACATTGACCTGGCGGGACTGTTTTTCCTCATAGTGTATGTACACACTGCTTTACTTTGATGATGAGTTTTTTCTTCGAGATATGCGGGTCCTTGTTCATTGCTTCCACCTCATTCTTCTTCACCGCATTTGCTTTTCGGGTGCTGTAGTGTACTGGACATAACTTTCATCGGCACTTTGTCCAGTAAAAGAACCACTCGAGATACTATACGCACCTAAAATACTTTAAAGGAGTGTAAAAGTTGATATAACTTTTGCTAAATTGAGTAATTCAGATGAAAACTATTAAATAGGGTAACTAGCATAAAAGATAGGGGTGCAACTATATCTCATCTAGATGTGATATATTATGTCACATTAAAATGATGTCACCTCTATTTGTGGCCCTCTTGTTGAAAACTCCCTCCCACTGTTTCTTTTTTTTCTCTTGTTGAAAACATACTCCCACTATTTCTCTTTTTTATTGTCTAGCCCAGCCGTTGTTTTATTGTTGTTTGTTCTTTATTTTTGTATCGTCCAACCCAGTTTCTGGGACCAAGGCATAAAAAAAACGTTGCTCTTATCAACAATCGAACTTCAAAACCTATGACTGCTAAACCTGTATTTATAGCCACTAAACCAAATGGTTGTTGGTGACAAATAATCAACGCAAATATTTAACAACTCAATGAAGCGTCAGATAAGAAACCTTTTTCAATATTTATTGAAAAATAGTGATTTTTTTTCAAAATGCCTAATCTTTTTATGAAAATGCAGAGAAATTTTGGAACTCCAATTTTTTTTTGAAAAGGGTGAACAAATATTTGTAATTCTGAACATTTTTTCAAGAGACAAACAATTTTTGAAAACGTTAACAATTTCTGAAAAACTTAATGGTTTTTAAAATAGGAACAATTTATGAAAATTCTGAACATTTTCTGAAAACACAAACAAAAATTGAAATTCCCACACATATTTTGAAAACCTGTTTTTTTAATCAAAAGATGAACAATTTTTTGAGTTTGTGAACAATTTTTGAAAAATCGGAACATCTTTTGAACATTCGAAACATTTCTTATATACAAACTGAACTTTTTTAGTGCAGGATGAACTATTTTTAATATATGATGAACATTTCCTTTAACGAACTGAACTTTTTTAGTGTACGGTGAACCCTTTTAGTTTTTTTAGTGCGCATTTGTATGCGTTGGTCATCATGCATGCCTTTTACATCTTGACCTTCGATATATGCATGTACTAGTACGTACCTCAACATGTATGCACATGCAAAGTTCATCGAAGGATCAACCAATGCACGTACTGGTGTGATGACATGCTTCCTTTCCTGTGTATCCTACGCATAACAAAGAACTTCCACATTCAAAAAATGAAGTGCGCGCCATAGTCACGTAAGAGACAAAAAAGAAATCAGCCCTATTTGCGAGTCGATGTTGGAATTGCAATTGGGTAAAATTAATGTCGGTTAAAATTACAAGTAGAGCGTGGACTTGTAGCTAGGGAAACTATAAGGATCAAAGGCCTTGTTTCTTGTCAATGGAGGACCTGCAATTAGGACGGAAAAAAAAAATTTAGGCCAAGTTGCAAGTCGTTGATTGAGCTGCAACTGTGGAAAATAAAAGGATTAAGAGCCCAGTTTTGCGTCGATAGTTATCTTGCAAGTGGGATAAATAAAGGGCGGACCCAGTTGCGAGTCGATGGTTAACTTACAACTGGGTCAACAAAAGTCAACACCTAGTTGCGAGTCGATGGTGGACTTGCAACCGAGGTGGAAAAAAATTCAGACCCAGTTGCAAGTTAAGGGTGGACTTGCAACTAATGCCAAAAATGACTCAGGCCCAATTGCAAAACAAAAGAAACACCGAGCCCAGTTGGGAGTCGAGGGGTGGACTTGCAACTGGAGAAAAAACGCCAGGCCCGGTTGCGAGTCAAAGGTAGACATGCAAGTGGGGACAAATAAGATCAAGGGCCCAATTGCATGTCAATGGTGGACTTTGATACGTTTTTCCAACGTATCTATAATTTTTGATTATTCCATGCTGTTATATTATCAATCTTGAATGTTTTATAATCATGTTATAGTCATTTTATATCATTTTTTGGTACTAACCTATTGACGTAGTGCCAAGTGCCAGTTGCTATTTTCTGCATGTTTTTTACATCACAGGAAATCAGTATCAGACGGAGTCCAAATGCAACAAAACTTCACGGAGATTTTTTTGGACCAGAAGACACATAATGGGCCCTGGCTGTAGGGATGGACCAAAAGCTCGTAGCTCGCGAGCTTAATGAGCGCTCGATAGTTTGGCTCGTTAAGCTCGGAGCTCGCTTCTTAATGAACAGAGCTAATCATTGATTTTAGCTCGTTAAGCTTAACGAGCGAGCTAATGAGTTTCACGAGTAGCTCGTTAAGCTCGTTAGTAACAACATAACATATATTTTCATCGTATGTGGCAAACTTTTTGTAGCACCTTAGCCCATTAATTAAATCTAATCGATATATGAGGCAACAAACTAGTGCATTTATTTTTGTAGTCACCATATTTCATTCTAGAAAACCACACCTACACATTCATCATGTATATCTAATCTGTTAACGAGCGCTCGCAAGCGCTCACGAGTTTAACGAGCTTCAAACGAGCCGAGCCGAGCAGGGTTTTCTGCTCGTTAATCTTAACGAGCTTAACAAGCCGAGCCTTAATGAGCACGAGCTTAACGAGTATGAGCTTAACGAGCCGAGCTGCTCGTTAGTCCACCCCTACCTTGCTCCGAGGAGAGCACAACCCACCAGGGCGCGCCAGGAGGCCCAGGCGCGCCCTGGTGGGTTGTGCCCACCTCGGGTGCCCCCCGGACCGCCTCTTTGCTCTATAAATACCCCAATATTCCCAAAACCCTATGGGAGTCGACGAAAATCAACTCCAGCCGCCGCAGAGTCCAGAACCACCAGATCCAATCTAGACACCATCACGGATGGGGTTCACCACCTCCATTGGTGCCTCTCTGATGATGCGTGAGTAGTTCTTTGTAGACCTTCGGGTCCGTAGTTAGTAGCTAGATGGCTTCCTCTCTCTCGCTGAATTCTCAATACAATGGTTTCTTGGAGATCCATATGATGTAACTCTTTTTGCGGTGTGTTTGTTGGGATCTGATGAACTTTGAGTTTATGATCGGTGAAAGATCGTGAATGTCGCCTAGAGGGGGGGGGTGAATAGGCGCTTTAAAATAATTACGGTTTAGGCTTGAACAAATGCGGAATAAACCTAGCGGTTAATTTGACAAGCACAAAACCTACAACAACTAGGCTCACCTATGTGCACCAACAACTTATGCTAAGCAAGATAAACAACTAAGTGATAGCAAGATATATGACAAGAAACAATATGGCTATCACAAAGTAAAGTGCATAAGTAAAGGGTTCGGGTAAGAGATAACCGAGGCACGCGGAGACGACGATGTATCCCGAAGTTCACACCCTTGCGGATGCTAATCTCCGTTTGGAGCGGTGTGGAGGCACAATGCTCCCCAAGAAGCCACTAGGGCCACCGTAATCTCCTCACGCCCTCGCACAATGCAAGATGCCGTGATTCCACTAAGGGACCCTTGAGGGCGGTCACCGAACCCGTACAAATGGAAACCCTTGGGGGCGGTCACCGAACCCGTACACTTTGGCAACCCTTGGGGGCGGTCACCGGTACCCGTCAAATTGCTCGGGGCGATCTCCACAACCTAATTGGAGACCCCGACGCTTGCCCGGAGCTTTACACCACAATGATTGAGCTCCGAACACCACCAACCGTCTAGGGCGCCCAAGCACCCAAGAGGAACAAGCTCAAGGGCACCAAGAACCCAAGAGTAATAAGCTTCTCAACTTGTAACTTCCACGTATCACCGTGGAGAACTCAAACCGATGCACCAAATGCAATGGCAAGGGCACACGGAGTGCCCAAGTCCTTCTCTCTCAAATCCCACCGAAGCAACTAATGCTAGGGAAGAAAATGAGAGGAAGAACAAGAAGGAGAACACCAAGAACTCCAAGATCTAGATCCAAGGGGTTCCCCTCACAAAGAGGAGAAAGTGATTGGTGGAAATGTGGATCAAGATCTCCTCTCTCTTTTCCCTCAAAAACTAGCAAGAATCCATGGAGGGATTGAGAGTTAGCAAGCTCGAAGAAGATCAACAATGGGGGAAGAACACGAGCTCAAAGGATAAGGTTCATTGGGGAAGAAGACCCCCTTTTATAGAAGGGGAAAAATCCAACCGTTATGTGCTCAGCCCGCACACGAGCGGTACT
Organism: Triticum aestivum; assembly: GCF_018294505.1. NCBI lineage: Eukaryota > Viridiplantae > Streptophyta > Magnoliopsida > Poales > Poaceae > Triticum > Triticum aestivum. The sequence goes on from NC_057796.1 coordinate 292,602,038, forward strand.
ACCGCTCCACGAGCGGTACTACCGCTATGGCGGAAGAAGCAGGGAAAAAGGAGCAACTAAACATGAACCTTGGGGCGGTAGTACCGCTTATAAGCGGTACTACCGCGCACCTCAGCGGTACTACCGCTGGAGGAGCAGAACACGGGACCAAAAATGCAGTAGCGGTACTACCGCCCGACCGGAGCGGTACTACCGCTTATAGGCGGTACTACCGCCCAATCGGGGCGGTACTACCGCTTATAGGTGGAACTGCCGTGCCTTACTGCCGTGCAACTACTGCAAAACTCGACACGAAAAATGCAAGAACCAAAATCGAGGCGGTACCAGCGCGGAACCGTAGCCGTACTACCGCTTATGGCCATAGGCGGTACTACCGCTTTGGACAGCGGTACTACCGCTTGGGGCGATAAGCGGTACTGCCGCTCTGGCCGCGGTACTACCGCTAGGAAACCAAAACTGCCATAACTTCTGCATATGAGCTCCGAATTGAGCAAACTCAAGCTTGTTGGATTGAGAAAGACGAGTAGCATCAAATAGAGGAGTGAAACCTCCAACCGAGAAGAACCGGCATAACCTCCAACATCGAAAACATCATAGAAGATGCGAGTGAACTCCGTTTTCGATGAACTCGAGCTTGTCATCAAGATGACCATAAGCTCCAAAACTCACAAAGAGAAGAACCAAACAAGAACCAACAAAGATGATGCAAGGATGCAATGGTTTGAGCTCTCTATGAATGATACGATCAAGCTACTCATCGAGAGCCCCCCTTGATAGTACGGCAATCGATCCTATAACCCGGTCTCCCAACTATCATCATGAGACCGGTAAAATAGAAAACCTATCAAGAGCAAACCTTTGCCTTGCACATGGTCCACTTGAGCCAGAAGATGACGATCTTGACTCCCTCAAGATGGACCACCTTTCTTGGTTGTGTTGGCTCGATGAAGACTAGTTGATTGCTCCCCCATACTCCACTATGGGTGAGCCACTCTTCCGCACATCTTCACAAGTCCATTGTCACCACAATGGACGGCAAGCTTCAAGCATTTGATCTCTTCATGATGCTTCACTTGAACTTGCACACCGCAACATCTTCACAAGTCCATTGTCGCCACAATGGACGGCAAGCTTCAAGCATTTGATCTCTTCATGATGCTTCACTTGAACTTGCACACCGCAACCTAACCCCACAAAGAACTCTCACGAAGATCATGGGTTAGTACACAAAGCGTAATCGACAATGCTTACCACACCATGGGATCGCTTGATCCCTCTTGGTACATCTTGTGCGCTTTGTGTGTTGATCAACTTGATAGTCTTGATCAACCTTGACTCTTTCCAACTCTCTTCATTTGGATGATGTCTTGAAGGTAAACATGAATGATCACACAATCTTCTTCTTCAAGACATGCTTGCAATAAGCTCTACTCTCACATGACCAATCTTTGGATAATTCCTTAATAACACCTTGGTCACCACATAAACTCCTTGAAACCAACACATGGACTTCAAGAAATGCCTATGGACAAATCCTTCAAATATAACTCAAGGCAACCATTAGTCCATAGAGATTGTCATCAATTACCAAAACCAAACATGGGGGCACCGCATGTTCTTTCAATCGGTTATATCTTTTTATTTCCATGAAAGTATTTGAGTTTCTTTGATCTCTTTTATGCATGATCTCTTATAGCCTCGTATTTCTTCTCCGACATTTGGGTTTTCTTTGGCCAACTTGATCTATTTATCTTGCAATGGGAAGAGGTGCTTTATAGTGGGTTCGATCTTACGGCGCTTGATCCCAGTGAGAGAAGGGGAACCGACACGTATGTATCGTTGCTACTAAGGATAAAACGATGGGGTCTATCTCTACATAGATAGATCTTATCTACATCATGTCATCGTTCTTATTGCATTACTCCGTTTCTCCATGAACTTAATACACTAGATGCATGTTGGATAGCGGTCGATGTGTGGAGTAATAGTAGTAGATGCAGGCAGGAGTCAGTCTACTAATCTTGGACGTGATGCCTATATAATGATCATTGTCTCGATATCGTCATGATTATTTGAAGTTCTATCAATTGCCCAACAGTAATTTGTTCACCCACCGTTTGCTATTTTTCTCGAGAGAAGCCACTAGTGAAACCTACGGCCCCCGGGTCTCTTTCTCATATATTTGCCTTTGCGATCTACTTTTCCTTTGCATTTATTTTCAAATCTATTAAACCAAAAATACGAAAATACCTTGTTGCGTCTTATTTTATTTGCGATCTATTTATTCAATCTATGACAACTTATTCCCGTCCGCGCACCATCTCTGGCGCCGTTACTCAAAAGGGATTGACAACCCCTTTAACACGCCGGGTTGCGAGTGGTTGTTATTTGTGTGCAGGGGCTGTTTACGTTGTGTTGCTTGGTTCTCCTACTGGTTCGATAACCTTGGTTTCTTCACTAAGGGAAATACCTACCGTCACTATGCTGCATCATCCCTTCCTCTTTGGGGAAATACCGACGTAGTCCTAGTAGACATCAAACTTGCAACTCGAAAAAAATGGGCCAGACCTACTTTCGAGTCGTTGGTTGATTAGCAACTGCGCGAAAAAGATCGAGAGCCCAGTTATGAGTCAATAGTTTTTTTGCAACAGGGATAAAAAGGGGTGAGCATAGTTATGAGTCGGTGATTGACTTGAAACTAGGGCAAAAAAGCCGGCCCCTAGTTGCAAGTACACCATGGTGGGAGGTGGAAAAAAGATTCGGGCCCAGTTCCGCTATTGGTTATTGACCGGAGATGAGTCTCGGTCATGTCTACATAGTTCTCGGACCCGTAGGGTCCGCACGCTTAACGTTCGGTGACGATCGGTATTATGAGTTTATGTGTTTTGATGTACCGAAGGTTGTTCGGAGTCCCGGATGTGATCACGGACATGACGAGGAGTCTCGAAATGGTTGAGACATAAAGATTGATATATTGGACGACTATGTTTGGACTTCGGAATGGTTCCGGGTGAATTCGGGCAATTACCGGAGTACCGGGGGGTTACCGGAACCCCCCGTGGAGTCTAATGGGCCATATGGGCCTTAGTGGAGAGAGAGAGGGGCGGCCAGGGCAGGCCGCGCCCCCCTCCCCATTGGGTCCTAATTAGACTAGGGAAGGGGGGCGGCGCCCCCCTTTCCTTCTCCCTCTCTCCTCCTTCCTTCCTCTCCTACTCCAACTAGGGAAGGGGGGAATCCTACTCCCGGTGGGAGTAGGACTCCCCTTGGGGCGCGCCATGAGAGGGCCGGCCCTACCCCTCCTCCACTCCTTTATATACGGGGGAGGGGGCACCCCATAGACACACAAGTTGACAGCTGTCTTAGCCGTGTGCGGTGCCCCCTCCACAGATTCCACCTCGGTCATATCGTTGTAGTGCTTAGGCGAAGCCCTGCGTCGGTAACTTCATCATCACCGTCATCACGCCGTCGTGCTGACGAAGCTCTCCCTCGACACTCAGTTGGATCTAGAGTTCGTGGGACGTCACCGAGCCGAACGTGTGCAGATCACGGAGGTGCCGTACTTTCGGTACTAGGATCGGTCGGATCGTGAAGACGTACGAATACATCAACCGCGTTGTCATAACGCTTCCGCTTTCGGTCTAGCAGGGTACGTGGACAACACTCTCCCCTCTCGTTGCTATGCATCACCTAGATGGATCTTGCGTGTGTGTAGGATTTTTTTTTGAAATTACTGCATTCCCCAACAGTGGCATCCGAGCCAGGTCTATGTGTAGATGTTATATGCACAAGTAGAACACAGAGAGTTGTGGCCGATAATAGTCATACTGTTTACCAGCATGTCATACTTTGATTCGGCGGTATTGTTGGATGAAGCGGCCCGGACCGACATTACGCGTACGCTTACGCAAGACTAGTTCTACCGACGTGCTTTGCACACAGGTGGCTGGCGGGTGTCAGTTTCTCCAACTTTAGTTGAATCGAGTGTGACTACGCCCGGTCCTTGTTGAAGGTTAAAACAACACACTTGACAAAAAATCGTTGTGGTTTTTGATGCGTAGGTAAGAACGGTTCTTGCTCAGCCCATAGCAGCCACGTAAAACTTGCAACAACAAAGTAGAGGACGTCTAACTTGTTTTTGCAGGGCATGTTGTGATGTGATATGGTCAAGACATGATGCTAAATTTTATTGTATGAGATGATCATGTTTTGTAACACAGTTATCGGCAACTGGCAGGAGCCATATGGTTGTCGCTTTATTGTATGAAATGCAACATTTTGAACGTCATGGAGCATATGAGATGTTCCAGGAGTTGAAGTTAATATTTCAAGCAAATGCCCGGATTGAGAGATATGAAGTCTCCAATAAGTTCTATAGCTGCAAAATGGAGGAGAATAGTTCTGTCAGTGAGCATATACTCAAAATGTCTGGGTATCATAATCACTTGACTCAGCTGGGAGTTAATCTTCTGGTTGATAGTGGCATTGACAGAGTTCTTCAATCACTGTCACCAAGCTACAAAATCTTCGTGATGAACTATAACATGCAAGGGATGGATAAGACGATTCCTGAGCTCTTCGCAATGCTAAAGGCTGCAGAGGTAGAAATCAAGAAGGAGCATCAAGTGTTGATGGTCAACAAGACCACCAGTTTCAAGAAAAAGGGTAAAGGGAAGAAGAGGAACTTCAAGAAGAACGGCAAGCAAGTTGCTTCTCAAGTGAAGAAGCCCAAGTCTGGACCTAAACCTGAGACTGAGTGCTTCTACTTCAAAGGGACTGGTCACTGGAAGTGGAACTGCCCCAAGTATTTGGCGGATAAGAAGGACGGCAAGGTGAACAAAGGTATATGTGATATACATGTTATTGATGTGTACCTTACTAATACTCGCAGTAGTACCTGTGTATTTGATACTGGTTCTGTTGCTAATATTTGCAACTCGAAACAGGGACTACGGATTAAGCAAAGATTGACTAAGGACGAGGTGACGATGCGCGTGCGAAATGGTTCCATAGTCGATGTGATCGCCATCGGCACGCTACCTCTACATCTACCTTCGGTATTAGTTTTAGACCTGAATAATTGTTATTTGGTGCCAGCGTTAAGCATGAACATTATATCTGGATCTTGTTTGATGTGAGACGGTTATTCATTTAAATCTGAGAATAATGGTGGTTCTATTTATATGAGTAATATCTTTTATGGTCATGCACCCTTGAAGAGTGGTCCATTTTTGTTGAATCTCGATAGTAGTGACACACATATTCATAATATTGAAGCCAAAAGATGCAGAGTTGATAATGATAGTGCAACTTATTTGTGGCACTGCCGTTTGGGTCATATTGGTGTAAAGCGCATGAAGAAACTCCATTCTGATGGACTTTTGGAATCACTTGATTATGAATCACTTGGTACTTCCGAACCATGGCTCATGGGCAAGATGACTAAAACTCCGTTCTTCGGAACAATGGAGCGAGCAACAGATTTCTTGGAAATCCTACATACTGATGTATGTGGTCCGATGAATATTGAGGCTCGCGGCGGGTATCGTTATTTTCTGACCTTCACAGATGATTTGAGCAGATATGGGTATATCTACTTGATGAAACATAAGTCTGAAACATTTGAAAAGTTCAAAGAATTTCAGAGTGAAGGGGAAAATCATCGTAACAAGAAAATAAAGTTTCTGCGATCTGATTGTGGAGGAGAATATTTGAGTTATGAGTTTCGTCTTCATTTGAAACGATGCGGAATAGTTTCGCAACTCACGCCACCTGGAACACCACAGCGTAATGGTGTGTCCGAACGTCGTAACCGCACTTTATTAGATATGGTGCGATCTATGATGTCTCTTACAGATTTACCGCTATCATTTTGGGGTTATGCTTTAGAGACGGCTGCATTCACGTTAAATAGGGCACCATCTAAATCCGTTGAGATGACACCTTATGAACTGTGGTTTGGCAAGAAACCCAAATTGTCGTTTCTTAAAGTTTGGGGCTGCGATGCTTATGTGAAAAAGCTTCAACCTGATAAGCTCGAACCCAAATCGGAGAAATGTGTCTTCATAGGCTATCTAAACGAGACTGTTGGGTACACCTTCTATCACAGATCTGAAGGCAAGACATTCGTTGCTAAGAATTGATCCTTTCTAGAGAAGGAGTTTCTCTCGAAAGAAGTGAGTGGGAGGAAAGTAGAACTTGATTAGGTAACTGTACCTGCTCCCTTATTGGAAAGTAGTTCATCATAGAAATCAGTTCCTGTGACTATTACACCAATTAGTGAGGAAGCTAGTGATGACGATCATGTAACTTCAGATCAAGTTACTACTGAACCTCGTAGGTCAACCAGAGTAAGATCCGCACTAGAGTGGTACGGTAATCCGGTTCTGGAGGTCATGTTACTTGACCATGATGAACGTACGAACTATGAGGAAGCGATGATGAGCCCAGATTCCGCGAAATGGCTTGAGGCCATGAAATCTGAGATGGGATCCATCTGTGAGAACAAAGTGTGGACTTTGGTTGACTTGCCCGATGATCGGCAAGCCATAGAGATTGAACCTGTTGTTGATCTTGATAACCCACAATCAAAGAATCAACGTTATGATAAAGGAGACTTTGTTGCTAGGAAGCACGGTAAATAAAGAGAACCATGGGTTCAGAAACCCATGCCTTTTCCTCCTAAACCATCCAAGAAAAAGGATGATGAGGATTTTGAGCGCTTTGCTGAAATGATTAGACCTATCTTTTTGCGTATGCGTTTTACTGATATGCTTAAAATGAATCCTTATGCTAAGTATATGAAAGATACTGTTACAAATAAAAGAAAGATACCGGAAGCTGAAATTTCCACCATGCTTGCTAATTATACTTTTAAAGGTGGAATATCTAAGAAACTAGGAGATCCAGGAGTACCAACTATACCATGCTCCATTAAAAGAAACTATGTTAGAACTGCTTTATGTGATCTTGGAGCCGGTGTTAGTGTTATGCCTCTCTCTTTATATCATAGGCTTGATTTGAATAAGTTGACACCTACTGAAATATCTTTGCAAATGGCCGATAAATCAACCGCTATACCTGTCGGTATTTGTGAGCATGTGCCTGTTGTGGTTGCAAACGTTACTATTTTAACGGACTTTGTTATTCTTGATATTCCTAAGGACGATAGTATGTCTATTATTCTTGGAAGACCCTTTTTGAATACTGCAGGGGCTGTTATTGATTTCCACAAAGGCAATGTCACTTTTCATGTTAATGGTAATGAGCATATGGTACACTTTCCGAGGAAACAACCTCAAGTTCATAGTATAAACTCTATTGGAAAAATTCCATCGATTATTATTGGAGGTTTTGAATTTCCACTACCTACTGTCAAGAAGAAATATGATATTCTTATTGTTGGGGATGTGCATATCCCCGTTGAGGTAACCTAGTGCTATTCAAAAATTCTCCGGTTTCATGTGATTCGCAATGAGTTTGTTAACAAGACTTGATCAACCTTGTTAGTGGATTCCTTTTGATGAGCATGAGATGGATGAAGTTAGAAAGCACAACCTTCTGTACCCTCTTTTTACTTTCTGCTATTTAGGTTAAATAAAGCAAAAATAGTATTTTCTGTTAGTTTTCTGAATTATCCGTGCAATAAAAAATACCCCAAAAATAAAAGTTCTCCAAATGCCCCAAAATTGAAATATGATTTTTTCTGGAATATTTGAGAATATCTGGCACTGAGAGCACAGCAGGGGGAGCAAGCACTTGGCCACGAGGGTCCAGGGCGCGCCTACCCCCTGGGCGCACCCCCTGCCTCGTGGGCCCATGGTGGCCCCCCACTTATTCCAGCCACCACACACTCCTTCTTCCTCCCAAAAAAAATCACCAACCAGCTCAAGCACGAGTTCTAGCTCATCTTGCTGCCATTTTCGATCTCCTTGCTCAAAGCTCCACTCACAAAACTGCTTTGGGGGATTGTTCTTTGGTATGTGACTCCTCCAATGGTCCAATTAGTTTTTGTTCTAGTGCTTTATTCTTTGCAAAATTTTGCTGCCTAGGTGACCCTGTTCTTGAGTTTGCATGTCAAATTTATATGGTCCCAAGTAGTTCTAATGCATGATATAGTCTCTAGGCACTTGTGGGAGTAGTTACTATTAATTTTGTTGAGTTTGGTTCACTTTTATTTGAAGTTACTATAAATTTCAGAAATTTTCAGAAATTAATGAAGAGATTTTTGAGGGGCTCTTCGAGCCGAAGCTCGAAGATAAGCAAAGTGAAGAGGATAAGGGACCCAAATATAATCTCCCTCGCATCGCGAAGGTTCGGCCGTGTGAATGGCCTTGTGATGAGTTCTTGACAGCAGCCGGGATTCATGATGATTTTTATTATTTGGCTGATAATGCGGGCCTCACCGACTTCCTCCGCGACCAGCGCGAACAGTATCTCCTACTCACTAATATTTTCGTTTAAAATTTTCATTTCCATGCTTAGAGATCACCACCCTCGGTGGATTTTTATTTATATGATGAGTATAAGGAGATGCCCCTTGTTGATTTCTGCCGGGTCTGTAAGATACCCTTTACAGGCAGAATAGAAGAACCACATCGTAGTGATGTGGAAGGGTTTATTGATATGATTGCTGTAGGGGAAACAAGGAAAGTTTCCGATGCAAGAATTACTAGCATACACTTTCCTGTTCTACGTTACTTTGCAATATTTGCTAGTAGATGTTTAATTGGTCGCAGAAACTGTGGAAACCTTAGTGCCCCTGATATTATTATTTTGTGCCATGCCTTGTTCCGTGACAACAAATTTAGTATGGGTGCTATTGTTGCCAAGTGGTTAAATCTGAACCGTACGAAAGGTCCCACTTTGGGAGGTATCTTCACCTCGCGCCTCGCTACACACTTTAACATACCTATTAGGCATTATGAGAGAGAAGAAAAGTTGTTGCCTCCTGTTTTTTTAGACTATAAGAGTATGGTAGCACATGATTTTATTGTTAAGAATAAGAAAAAGATGCTTAACTATAGACTGATATTTGATAAAGATTACTTTGAGACTATTACTTTGCCTGTTCCTTCTCTGTTTAACTTATCTTCAGGCAAGTACCTTGTTCTGCCGGAGGCCATCCATGCCCACCGGAACCAAGCACCAGTTCTAGAACCAGAGCTGGAACCACCACTTGATCCACACCGTCAGTCTGTTTATCAGTGGGATCCGGAGGAGATCGCCAACCAGTGGCATCCTAAGGATGCATCTCAGTACGACCCCAACTACAACTTTCGATATCCGCCAGGCCAGCTGTGGCCATAGACCAACTTAGGCCAAAAGCCTAAGCTTGGGGGAGTACGTATTTCTCACCGAGATTACATTCATGTTTACACACTTATGCCAGTTGTCGGTGCTCATACTTTTTCATTGTTGTCGTGGTGGGCGCACGACAGATGCCAAGGGATGGCTAAAGAGAGGAGGAAGCTCGAGGGCGCTGGTGGGCTCCAGAGGCGAGGTTGGCATGAGCGGGCGCGGGACGCCGGACATACCCAGGTTCGGCGCTCTCCGGAGAGATAATACCCCTAGTCCTGCCGAGTGTAGTTGGATGATCGATAGTACAATGTTGCTCCTGGAGCTGTATGAAGGAGGAAGGAAGCTGGCCAAGGCTTGGGCTGCTCCTTCTCTCCGGTGTTGCTGTTTTTTGTGGCTAGTCCTTCTGCTTCGCCTCCTGAATGATCGTGGGCTCCCGGGGGTTTTATAGTCCAACCCCTCGGGGGTACAATGGTAATGTTATAAGTCGGTGGGTCCGTGTAGTCGGTGTCCGGAGTCCCGGGCTGGGCCCCGCTGAGGGCTTGTGGTTCGCCGGGTTCCCCTAGGTGCGGGCCCTGCAAGCCTAGGGGGACTATGCGCCGTCTTGTCGATCGTCAGGGCGTGGCCGACTCGAGCCGCGTACAGTGCTCTCCGTCAGGTTGCCGCTTGCTGTCGTCAGCGGTGAGGGTGGGGGCACTGTTGCCACGCCGGCCCTGGTCAGCGGGTAGGTGAGGGGCACTGTTGCCACATTCCTGCTGACCAGAGGCATGGGCGGGGAACTGTTGCCTTGGTCATCGTTGATTGAAGTCTTGTCCCCGTCATACGGCCTGGATGGGACGGGAGTTGACCCGTGGCTGGATTGCGTAGCACGCCATGGGTGGCACTGGCTTGGTGAGGAGGCCTTGGTCGTGCCGGGTTCGGCTGTCTTGCGCCAGTTGTTGGGGCCGAGTCGACGTGTCTTGCCGAGTCGGCTAGTCTGGCCGGCTTGGGGGGCTTGGCCGGGTCGAGCGACCCGACCAAGCACGCGCCGGTATTGAGGGGCGGTGCCAGCCCCGTTGTTTTTTAAGAGGATCCGGGTTCCGTTGCCTGCCCGGGGTCCATCCCCCCGACAGTAGTCCCCGAAGCTATGAAGGTCCGCCGTCTTCGGATGAGTGGGCCTTCGCAATTTCCCCCTTAAGCAAGGTGGATTCTGCGAGCGCCAGGTCCGGCAACACCCACTGTGTGCCGGTTTTCTCGGAAACCGGATCGCGGCATCTCGGTCGTGGCAGGGACCGAGAAGTCCGCCGAATCTTGGGGCAATCCCTCGGGCTTTGCGCGGGCGCCACGTGGTGCTCGGAAGCCGGAGGGGCCTGACAGGCCACGCGCGTGACGGGACCGGACGACGGGCTGGGGCCCGCCGCCGCGTGCCCTCGGCCCAAGCGCGCGGATTTATTGCGGCGTCCGGGGGCCAGTTGCTCTTCCCCGGGCAGTTACTGCGCATGTACGCGCGCACTTATTGCGGGGTAGTGGAACGGGCGCATGCAGACGATCCCACTTCCCCACTTCCCCACGTTCAAACC
>NC_057796.1:292613069-292772755 GCF_018294505.1 Triticum aestivum
TTATTCTCGCTCGCGCCCTCCTGTCCCTTTGCTCTCGCTCCGCTCTTCACAACAGACGCACTGCGGCGCCCGCTGCTCCGAGCAGAACTCCTTTGCCGTCCATCTTCCTTCTTTTTTCTTCAATCATGTCGCTGCCATCGGGCTCCTGGATGGGCTCGAACGTCACCTCCGAGGACATCACCCAGCTCCGGGCGATGCAGCGCCTGCCGCGGGAGACGGACGTCCGCGTCCGCCTGCCGCGCGGCGAGCAGAGGCCTCGGTCCGAGGGGCAGGAGCGCGTGGTCTTCCTCACGCACTTCGAGCGCGGGTTCGGGCTGCCGGCGAGCACCTTCTTCCGCGCTTTCCTGGAGTTCTTCGGGCTCCAGCCGCATCATCTTGGCGCCGGCGCCATCGTCCAGCTCTCCGGCTTCGTCACCCTCTGCGAGGGGTACCTGGGGGTCGAGCCTACGATCGACCTCTGGGCGCGCTTCTTCTCCTTGAAGCAGCAGGGCCCGTCGGCCGGGGAGTTCGCCGATTGCGGCGGCGCCGTCATCTCGAAGCGGTCGGGGGCGGATTTCCCCAATATCCCGCTGGAGGACTCTGCCAAGAAGTGGTAGAACTCCTTCTTCTACGTCCGCAACCTTGGAGCGGATCGCCTCAATCTTCCGGCCTTCGCCATCGCACCGCCGCGGGCGAAGACGAACTGGGGCTACTCGCCCAAGCGCCCGTCGCAGGAGATCGTTAATCTCTGCGAGCGGGTGACGATGATGAGGATGCAGGAGGGGCTCACCGGCACTGACCTCCTCGCCGCGTTCATCATGCGTCGGGTCCTTCCGCTTCAGGGGCGCTCCTGCCTCATCGGCGAAATGGTCGGCCTTCAGGACCCCAACCGCATGGGGTCGACGCGGCTGTCCGCGGAGCAGGTCGCGCGCGGCGTGAACGACATCTCCAAGGCCAACCTTGGGGAGGACTGGCGGTTCGGCAAGGCGCCGTACAGCCAGTCGAACCCGGCGCCGCAGGTGAGTGTCTGGTCTTCTCACTTTGCTGCCGTGCACCTTCTCATCCGTCCTGACGCGACGCGGGGGGTACTTCTGAACGCGATTCGGCATCCTTACGCCCGGGCTCCGTCGCAGGTGGAGCCGGTGGCGCCAGAGGAGCCCGTGGCTCGTGGCTGGGAGGAGGAGGCCGAGTCCGACGCCGGTGCAGGGCGTCACGCGGGTAAGTCTCGCGTTTTTCTTCATGTGTCTTGAATTGCTGACCACGGAACGGAACAGCCGGTGCTGACACCAGTTGTTGGTGTAGTGGCGTTGGGCGGGGGAGGCGGTGATGCGGGCGGAGCCGGGTCCTCGCATGGGGCGGCGCCGAGCCGCCCCCATGGGAAAGACAGCGTCGCGCCGCGACCCCGGGCCCCGAAGCGCACGGCGGACCCGGCCGGGGCCGGGAGGTCGGCCAAGAGGAAGCGCGGCGGCGGGCACGGGAGGCCAACCCCGGTCCCCGTCTTGGCAGGGTGAGCTTTATCTCTTGTTTGCGCTCAGGCTTTTTTTGTTTCTTGAGCTAGTCTTGTTTCTTTTCTGCTCATTCTGTCTTCTTCTCTAGGTCGCCAATCGCGCTGGCGAGGGCGGCGGCGGAAGCCGCGACCGCCGAAGGGGCCGCGTTCCGCAGGAGCCTGTCCGACCTCGCCGACCAGGCCGAGGTGGAGGGACGGGCCGACTCGGACCTCGGCCTGGATCCGAATGACGCCGAAGCCTTGGCCTGGCTGGACAGGAACCGGGCCGAGGCGGAGCTGGAGGCGGCATCGGTCCGGGCTTGGACCGACGCGGCGGCGGCATGGGCGCGACCCGGCGTGGAGCCGGTCTGGCGCGAGATGCCGGAGGGCACGGAGGTGGCAGCGACAGTCTTTGAGCCGTCGTCGGTGAGGGAGCGCGGCCGTGGAGGCCGTGCTGAGGTGGTGATCCCCGACCGGGGGGTCGTGGAGGTGGAGGATGACACCCCGCTGCGGGCCGACGTGGCCGAGCGAGCGGGGACTGATGGTGGTGGAGGCGGCATTGTTTTGGAAGAGACGCTGCGGGCGGCGGCGTCGGAGGCGCCGCTGGTTTTGGAGGAGGCACCGCGGGCGGCGGTGCCGGAGGTCACCCTGGTAGCTGGGCCAGAGACGGCGACGTAGGGCGTCCAGGCGTCCGGGTCAGGGTCGGCGACGCAGGGCGTCCCAGAGGAGGTGCTGGCCGCGTTGCGAGCGGCCAGCGAGGAGCACGCCTTGGTGCCCCGACAGGGAGAGCGCCGAGCTGCCGTGCCGCAGCCGGCGTGGGGCGGGGGCGCCGTTGTCTTCGGGCCTCAGACCCAGGAGGAGGCGGCGCTGGACGCCGTCAGTCGCCGCCTGCGAGTTTGGATGGAACGGCTCGAGGCCTTCGCCCAGGCTGAGGTGGAGCGGTCGCGCGACCTGGAGCGCGCCGTCCTGGTAAGTCTTGTTGCAATTTTCTTCTTTGTGAGGGCACGCCAGCGCACCCACTGAGTGTAGCCCCCGAGGTTCGGGCCAACTACGTAGTAGTTGGGTCGAATCTTTAGAGTGTTGGCCTCGTTCTGATTTCTGCTTTCTTCAGCATCTCGACGCCTTCCGGGTTGCCGCCTACAATCGTCTCCTGGGTAAGCACCGGGAGCTCGTGGAGCGGCTTGCCGCCAAAGAGGAGGAGCTCCGCGTCGCCGCATGTATCCTTGTGCTCTTTTCTAGTGGGGGCGCGCTAGCGCACCCACTGGGTGTAGCCCCCGAGATTCGGGCCAACTGTGTAACAGTTGGGCCAAATCTTAAGTCTTGCTTTTTTCTTCTACCGAGTCCTTCTTTTTCACAGCCGAGGTGCTATCCTGGCGGGCTCGTCTGCTTCGGGCCGGTCATCACTACGACCATCTCGTTGCCGACACCGGCCGTCTTGGCGTCGAGGCGGCGCGGGCGAGGGCGGAGGCGGCCGTGGCTCGGCGGTCTCTCGATGAGGCCAACCGAGCAGCTGGCGGGTCACAAGAGCCGCTTCGAGGCCAAGGTGGAGCTCCTTAAGGCGGAAGCCGCCAAGGTGGCAGAGGCGCAGCAGGCCCTGGTGGAGGCGGACCAGCAGCGCGGCCAGCTGGCCGATGACAAGGGCCGGCTCCAGGCCGAGGTGGATCGCCTGCGGGGGCAGGTCACCACGGCTGAGGGGGCCCGTCAGGACGAGGCCCGTCGCCGCGAGGCGGCCGAAGACAAGGACGCCGAGCTGAAGGTGGCCCTTGCCAAGGCGGCCGATCTGGAGAAGGCGCTCGAGGAGCGCGACTGCGCCATCGAGTGGGAGCGGCGTGGTACGTTGCTTGAGGCGTAGCACCTGGAAGAGTCCTTCTCCAGTAAGTGCTTTTTTCTTGTCGTTTGCCGGGTCGGGATTCGGCCTTTCTTCCTTGTTGTTCTTCTTCTAACTCGCTTCTTCCTTTGCGGCAGGGGCCTTCCCAGAGACGCAGCGGTTGGCGGAGGAAGCCGTCCGCTATCAGCGCGACCCGACCGGCGTCGTTGGGTCCGGGACGGATCCGTGGGTGGCCTGGACCTTCCCGGAGATCATCGCCGCCGCTGAGGCCCGCCTGCAGGTTCTGGGAACGCAGTTGGGGCGGCTGTCCCAGGCCGGCACCGTGATGACGGCGGCCCTATGGCCGGACTCCGTCCAACCGAGCAGCTTCTCGCGCCTGGCGCGTTGGTTGGAGATGGGGCCGGACCGGCTTGGCGAGTGGCGCGTCTCCGCCGCTCGTGCCGGTGCTGAGATGGCACTCCGGTTCGCGCTGTCCTGGCATCCGGACCTGCAGCTGGACGCGTTGATGGGCCAGCGGGCTGGTTCAGAGCAGCTCTTGCAGGAGCAAGCCGGCCGGATCGCCTCCCAGGCCAGCTACATCTCCGAGTTCGCCTTCCACGACGAGTTCCATCCAGAGCGGACGGAAGATGGCAGGGTCGTGGACGGCAACGACTACGGCTTGCTCTTCCACGATCTGGAGGGGAGCTCGGAGGAGACGGGCGTCTACCGCGACGCGAACGCTGAGGAGGGCACCGGCACCTCGCCGGACCCGGAGACCGCGAGGGGAGAGCCGTCGGTGTCGCGACGCGGCGCTGGAGATGCCTGAGACACTTTGTGTAAAATTTCTTAAATAGCAGGTCCACCCACCCACTGGGGGTTTTAGGGTGTAATTAACTCGGGCCGTGGGCCTTTTCTTAAGTACTTGTGTAGATGTCGTGGGTGCTTTTGCTTTTTTGCCTTCCGTTTTTTGGACCGATTTCATGCGCTTTTCCTTTCTCAAACCTCCCCCCGCGAGTCAGACGGCCGAGGCTCCGGTCCGTGACAAGGAGTTCGGTTCTTTGAGAGGAGCGCGCAGGACTTGGGTCCCTCGAAACATTGAGCGCGAGCGAAACACCCACTGGGCCGGCTGGCGGCAATCCGGCGAAGCCAGTTGGCGAGTAGCCGGTCGTGCGGCTGTTCATTTGATGAATGGCGGGCCGGGTTGATCGACCCGGCAACCTTTGGCTTAGTGTATGAAGCGTAAAGGAGCTTTGGCCCGTTGTGCTTGCCAGCCGACAGCCAAAGCTGGATCTGTGGCTTTAGGGCGAAGTGGGGGACCGCGACATCCTAACTTTATCAGGAATCACCAAGTAAGGCGGCGGGGTGGCGACCGAGCCGGCCAGACCCCGAGCCCCCGGGTCGAGTGAGTCGGACCGGTGGCCGGGTTCAGTGGTATGGTGATGCAAGAAAATAGGGACACAATAAATTGGTCGACAAAAGGCAGCCCCCGAGTCTCGTTCGGGGACCCCATAGTTTCATGCGTTTACAAAAGGCAATGATACATACGCTCGTGCGGCTAACAGTAAAACGGGCGGAGGAGTTCCGCGTTCCACGGCCGGGTCGTTTCTTCACCGGCGGTGTCCTTCTTGCGCTTCCTCGACTTGCGTGCATCGATGAGGTAGTAGGCGTTGCGGTCGCGCAAGGCCCTGCTCACGATGAATGGGCCCTCCCATGGAGGGGACAGCTTGTGCTGGCCTGCCTGCTCTTGGCGAGTCGGAGGACGAGGTCGCCCTCGCGGAACGCGAGGGGCTTGATCTTCTTGCTGTGGTAGTGCCTCAGGCCTTGCTGGTAGATGGCCGAGCGACTGAGCGCCAGGAGGTGTGCTTCTTCGAGCAGGTCGACGCCATCTTCGCGGGCTTCTCTGGCTTCGGCTTCGGTGTACATCGCGACGCGCGGCGAGTCGAACTCGACGTCGGTCGGGATGACGGCTTCGGCGTCGTAGACGAGGAAGAACGGGGTGAACCCGGTCGACCGATTCGGCGTGGTGCGTAGACTCCAGAGAACGGCTGGCAACTCGTCAAGCCAGCTGCCGGGTGAGCGGCTCGACAAGTCGCGGCTTGACACCGGACAGGATGAGTCCATTGGCCCGCTCGACCTGCCCGTTGGACTGCCGATGCGCAACGGAGGCTAGGTCGAGGCAGATGCCGGAGACGGAGCAGTATTGCTCGAGCGCGCCCTTTGCAAAGTTGGTGCCATTGTCGCTGATGATGTTGTTTGGCATGCCGTAGCGTACCGCTATGTCCTTGATGAACCGGACGGCTGTTGGCCCGTCCAGTTTTATTGATTGGTCTTGCCTTGATCCATTTGGTGAACTTGTCCACTGCCACCAGCAAGTGCGTCATGCCGTCTCGGGCGGTTTTGAAGGGTCCCACCATGTCGATTCCCCAGACCGCGAAGGGCCAGGCGATCGGTATGGTGCGGAGTGCGGACGCCGGCTGGTGGCTGCGTTTGCTGAAGCGCTGGCATCCCTCACACTTGAGGACGAGCGACTCGCCGTCTTGGAGGGCCGTGGGCCAGTAGAAGCCGTGGCGGAACGCCTTGGCCACCAGGGATCATGATGCGGCATGGTGCCCACACTCGCCCTGATGTATGTCGCGGAGGATGTCGATGCCCCGCTCCTGCTCGACGCAGCGCTGGAAGACGCCGGTGGAGCTGCGCTTGACGAGCTCATTGTTGATGATGATGTAGGCGGACGCCCGGCGCTGCACTTGCCGAGCTTCGATCTCGTCCATGGGGAGAACCCCGTTCTCCAAAAACTCTGATATTGAGAGGGCCCAAGATGGAGCCGTAACCACGGCGAAGACGGCCACCAGGGTGGGTTCCGAGTCGGCAGTCCCCGAGTCGGGTTGAGCAGCCCCTGGGTTGGGGATGGCGACGGCCGGGTCCGGGACGATGGTGGCCGGGTCGAGCTGAGCAGCCCCCGGGCAGGGTTGAGGTGTGGCCGGGTCGTCTGGAACATGGATGGACTCGGAGTCCGGCGATGGCTTGACGGACGGCTTGCGCAGGTGCTCGAGGGAGACGTCGGACGGGATGGCTTGTCGTGACGAGGCGATCTTGGCGAGCGTGTCGGCTGCTTCGTTCTCCGCGCGCGTGACGTGGAGGAACTCGCAGCCCTCGAAGGATTCGGACAGCTTCTGGACGAGGAAGCGGTAGCTTGCCATGTTGGAGTCACGGGCTTCGTACTCGGCGACGTTGTTGGAGGCGGCAAAGTGGATCTGGAGCGCGTAGAGGAGCCGGTCGCCCTTCGGGGATGACAGTACAATGCCGGCCCCCAAGCCGAGTCGCATCTTGGACCCGTCGAAGTGCATGCGCCAATGCGTCGAGTCGGGAGGCGGCGGCAAGTACTGGGTTTCGGTCCAGTCGACGAGGAAGTCGGCCAGGGCTTGAGACTTGATCGCGGTGTGGGGCTCGTAGAGGATGGTGTGGCCGGCTAACTGGATCGCCCATTTGGTGACCCGGCCAGAGGCATCCCGGCACCCGGTGATTTCTCCGATAGGCGCCGTGCTGACCACGGTGACGACGTGCTCTTGGAAATACTGCTTTAGCTTCTTGGCGGTGAAGTACACGCCGTAACACATCTTCTGGTAGTGCGGGTAGTTCTGCTTGGAGATGGAGAGCACCTCGCTCAGGTAGTAGACCGGACGCTGGACGGCTTGGATCTTGCTCTTCTCTGGTCGCTCGACCACCAGCACCGTGCTAACCGCCCGCGAGGTTGCGGCTATGTAGAGCAACAGCGGCTCCTTGTCGGTCGGCGCGGCCAGGACTGGCGTGGTGGAGAGCATGCGCTTGAGGTCTTGGAAGGCCTCGTCTGCCTTGCCGTTCCATTCGAACGGGCTCGTCTTCTTCATCAGCTGGTACAGGGGTAGCGCCCTCTCGCCCAGCCGGCTTAGAAACCGACTGACCGAGGCCAAGCATCCGGTGAACTTCTGGACATCGCGCAGCCGAGCCGGCTTGCGCATGCGCTCGATGGCCTTGATCTTCTCCGGGTTCGCCTCAATGCCGCGTTCCGAGACGAGGAAGCCGAGTAGCTTTCCGGCCGGGACGCCGAAGATGCATTTTTTCAGGTTAAGCTTGACCTTGTATTCGCGGAGGTTGGCGAAGGTTTCCTTCAAATAGTCGAGGAGCGTGAGGTGCTGCTTGGTCTTCACCACGATGTCGTCCACGTATACGTGGATATTGCGGCCGAGTTGCGGCAGCAGGCATTTCTACATGTAGCGCTAGAAGGTGGCACCGACGTTCTTCAAGCCGAACGACATGGTGATGTAGCAATATGCCCCAAAGGGCATGATGAAGGACGTCTTTAGGGCGTCGGCCGGGTCCAGGTTGATCTGGTGGTAGCCGGAGTAAGCGTCCAAGAAGGACAGGAGCTCACACCCGGCGGTCGAGTCGATGACTTGGTCGATCCGCGGGAGGGCGAACGGATCCTTGGGACATGCCTTATTGAGGCTGGTGTAGTCAATACACATGCGCCAGGTCTTGTTCTTCTTCAGGACGAGGACTGGGTTGGCTAGCCACTCGGGGTGAAACACTTCCATTATGAAGCCGGCCGCCAAAAGCTTGGCGACCTCTTCACCAATGGTTCTTCTCTTCTCTTCAGAAAATCGTCGTAGGGGTTGATGGACAGGCTTGGCGTCCTTGCGGACGTGAAGTTTGTGCTCGGCGTACTTCCTCGGGATACCCGACATGTCCTTGGGGGTCCATGCGAAGATATCCCGATTCTCGCGGAGAAGTCGACGAGCTCGCCTTCCTATTTGCTATCGAGGCGGGCGCCTACGACAACGTACTTGCTGCAGCTGGGGTCTTCTGGGTTGAGCTTCACTTTCTTGGTCTCCTTGGAGGGCTTGAAGGTGGCCTCATCGGCCGGGTCCGGGGTCAGGATTGACGCGGTGGAGGCCTCGCCTGCCAGGGCGACGATCCGGTCGAGCTGGCGCCGCTCCTCGGCAATGACCAGCGACTCGGCCAACTTGGCGCCGTCTCGGGCGCACTCCAGGGACTTGCGGTAATCGCCGGCGATGGTGATGAGGCCCTTGGGACCCAGCATCTTCATCTTCAGATACGCGTAGTGGGAACCGCCATGAACTTGGCGAACGCGGGCCGGCCCAGCAACGCGTGATATGCGCTGGATAGGTCCACCACCTCGAACCAGGCCGGTTCGCGCCGGAAGTGGCCGCTGTCACCGAACAGGACATCTAGCCGGACCCGGCCAATGGGGGAGTAGGAGAGGCCGGGTACAATGCCGTGGAAGATCGTTCGGGTTGGCTCCAGGTCCTCGGCCTTGAGGCCGAGCTTGGTCATCGTGTCATGGTAGAGGATGTTGATGCTGCTGCCGCCGTCGATGAGGACTCGGGAGAACTTGCATGTGCGCCGCGCGACGATGGTGGGTTTGAGGACGAGGGCATAACCACCCGGACTCGGCATGACTGCCGGGTGATCCTCCCGGGTCCAGGTGATCGGGCGATCCGACCAATGCATGAACTCCGGTTTGGCCGGGACGACGGTGTTCACCTCCTGCCGAAGGAGGCGCTCGCTGCGCTTGTCGTCGCCGAGGCTGGTGAAGACGACGTAGGTCGTGCTCTGGTCCGGGTAGGCGTCGTCGCGCATCACGCCGCCAGTTGGAGGCGGCGGTGGAGGCGGAGGCGGCTGTCCCGCGCCTGGAGCCGGAGCCGGAGGGGGTGGGACGTCGCCCCTCATGATGCGCTTGGTGGTGGCGCACTGCCGAAGCGTGTGCGTGGAGGGTCTTGTGCCGCTGTGGTGCTTGCAGGGGGCGTCGAGCATCTGCTCAAAGCTCATGGCGTGTTGCCATGCCGTCTTGCCGGTTTCCCGGCACTTCACCGCCGGGTCCGCCGCGGGCTCGGTGGCCACGACGAGCCGGTTGTCGTGACGCGGCGCCGGCTGGTCGGCCTTGCCCTTGTTGTTCTGGTGATGCTGCTGCCGGCTGCTTTCGCCGGCCGGCTTCGGAGGGGGAACCGGCTTCGCCTTGCCGGCTTCATCCAGCGCCACCTGGATCTTCATGGCGGAGTCAGCATTGGCATACTTGTCCGCCGTCACCATGAACGCGGCCATGGTGGCCGGCTCGGAGCGTAAGAGCTTGTGCTTGAGGAGGGTGCCGTCTCGGCACCCGCTGACGAAGTACTGGATCGCCTGGACTTCATGGACGCCCTCGCAGCTATTCCGGAGCTCGGTCCAGCGTGCGAGGTACTCGCGACCGGTCTCCGTAGGCCCTTGCACGCACATGGCGAGCTAGCTAGGGCGACCAGGTCGCTTGTAGGTCCCCGTGAAGTTGCGGACGAAGGCTTCCTCGAAATCCACCCACGTGTTGATGCTGCCCATCGGCAAGCTGTTCAACCACGTGCGGGCCGACCCTTGGAGCATGAGCGGTGCGTAGCGCACGGCAAGACGACGATTGGCACCGGTGATGCCAATGGCCGTGGTGTAGTCGGTGAGCCAGTCTTCTGGCTTCACCGTCCCGTTGTACTTGGGGGTGTCGCGGGGGAGCATGAATCCTTTGGGGAAGGGCTCCTCCCGGATGCACGGGCCGAAGCACGCCGGCCCGATAGCGCCGCTCTCCTCCACCTCCAGGGAGCGAGCGAGCTGATCGAGGCGGTGGCGAGCGTTGGTGTCGTCGATGGCGCGCGGGCGGAGTAGACTTGCGGCCAGGCCACAGGGGGCTGGGTCGGTTGGAGCCGGACGCCGGCCATGCTGGCCGGGTCCGCGCTGGGTCTCCAGGATGGGCTCGTTACCCAATCCGCCAGCGGCTGTAACGGAAAAAATGCGCCGAGTCCGGGCTTGGCCGGAGTGCGCCTCGCCGGGTGGCGAGGATGCGGTGTGCAGAAGTTCACCGGGCCCGCCAAGGCGGGCGGAGCCGGATCCCGCCGGCTTGGCGAGCTGGTTGAGGCGGTCCTGCTGGGTGTTGGCGGCGTGGAGGAGTTCACGCATCCGCCCGATGCGCTCTTTCAGCTCCTCACCCGCGAGCTGGTCCAGGCTGACTGCGGCTGCCTGGGCCGCGCGCATGTTCTTCGCTGGGGTCTCGTAGACGGTTGGGACGGTGCCGAGGGCCCGGCGGATCGCTCCTCCCCGGGCACGCACATCGGCGACCCGGCTTGGCTCGGCCGCGGCGGGCATGAATCCGTAGGCGGCGTCGCGCTCCAGCTGAGCGGCGTCCAGGCGATGCTGAGTGGCGGCGAGCGTCTCAGATAGGTCCAGCATCTGCTGGCGCCTTTCCTCGAGCTGGGTTCGGGCCTCAGCGACGTTGGTGACGTCGACGTTGGTGCCGATGGGGATGCGGAGGCTCTGCATCGTGGCGCGCAACGGATCGGACGGCTCGATCCGATCTGCTGCGGCCCTGGCTTCGGCAGCCTTCCTCGTCTTGCTCGACGAGGAGGAGGCGCCATATCCGGTGACGAAGACCTCCACATGGATGCCCGTTGCCCCGGTGGAAACGCCGCCGCCGAGGGAGAGGGGAGAGTCGGAGTAGCTGAGCACCTCGCTGGGGTACTCATCGGCCGCGAACGCATCGGAGATGCGCAGTGCGGCAAAGGAGGCGACAAGCGCGCCGACGACATGGTCCGCCAGAGCGACGGACTCGTCGGTGTAGGAGAAGGGCCCCGTCCGAAGCATGCTCCCGGCCAGCTCCTCGAGCTGCCCCATGGTGGGCGCCAACTGTCGTGGTGGGCGCACGACAGATGCCAAGGGATGGCTAAAGAGAGGAGGATGCTCGAGGGCGCTGGTGGGCTCCAGAGGCGAGGTTGGCATGAGCGGGCGCGGGGCGTCGGACATACCCAGGTTCGGGGCTCTCCGGAGAGATAATACCCCTAGTCCTGCCGAGTGTAGTTGGATGATCGATAGTACAATGGTACTCCTGGAGCTGTATGAAGGAGGAAGGAAGCTGGCCAAGGCTTGGGCTGCTCCTTCTCTCCGGTGTTGCTGTTTTTTGTGGCCAGTCCTTCTGCTTCGCCTCCCGAATGATCGTGGGCTCCCGGGGGTTTTATTGTCCAACCCCTCGGGGGTACAATGGTAATGTTATAAGTCGGTGGGTCCGTGTAGTCGGTGTCCGGGGTCCCGGGCTGGGCCCCGCTGAGGGCTTGTGGTTCGCCGGGTTCCCCTAGGTGCGGGCCCCGCGAGCCTAGGGGGGCTGTGCGCCGTCTTGTCGATCGTCAGGGCGTGGCCGAGTCGAGCCGCGTACAGTGCTCTCCGTCATGTTGCCGCTTGCTGTCGTCAGCGGTGAGGGTGGGGGCACTGTTGCCACGCCGGCCCTGGTCAGCGGGTAGGTGAGGGGCACTGTTGCAACGTTCCTGCTGACCAGAGGCATGGGCGGGGCACTGTTGCCTTGGTCATCATTGATTGAAGTCTTGTCTCCGTCATACGGCCTGGATGGGACGGGAGTTGACCCGCGGCTGGATTGTGTAGCACGCTATGGGTGGCCCTGGCTTGGTGAGGAGGCCTTGGTCGTGCCGGGTTCGGCTGTCTTGCGCCAGTTGTTGGGGCCGAGTCGACGTGTCTTGCCGGGTCGGCTAGTCTGGCCGGCTTGGGGGGCTTGGCCGGGTCAAGCGACCCGGCCAAGCGCGCGCCGGTATTGAGGGGCGGTGCCAGCCCCGTTGTTTTTGAAGAGGATCCGGGTTCCGTTGCCTGCCCGGGGTCCACCCCCCGACAATTGTACTATCCATGCTAGTTTATTTTGTTTTCTTGCTTTCTTCTTGTGTGTTTGAATAACCTTAAGAAAACCAAAAAAAATTAGTTGAAGCTTTTAGCTAGTTTACTTTCCATGCTTGTAGTAGTAATAGAAAACCCAAAAAGACTTCTTGCTCTTCTTTTGCTTGTTGGGAGCTTTCCCGTGTAAATAGTTTTATTTCTTTTCTTGTTCTTTGAGGGTCGAGAGGAGAAGACCATAATGAAAATGTTGAAGTGGCTCTTATATGCATTATTGTTGATTTAACCAAGAGCCCATATTACCTTGTCTTCTCCTTTGTATTGAATGCCTGCAGATTCCAGCTTAGTCCAATAAACGTGCACTATTATTATTATACACATCGTTCGGTCGTGCAAGTGAAAGGAAATAATGACGATATATGATGGACTGATTGAGATGAGAGAAGCTGGTATGAACTCGACCTCTCTTGTTTTTGTAAATATGATTAGTTCACCGTTCCTGATTCAGCCTATTATGAATAAACATGTTTGCAATGACAATTAGAGATTATAGTTGCTCATGCCATGCTTAATTAGCTAGGAGCTTATAATGATTTACCTTGCGTGCCAACATGCTATTAAAATGGTTGTGATGTGGTATGATAGGGTGGTACCCTCCTTTGAATGATTCAAGTGAGTTGACTTGGCACATGTTCACACATGTGGTTGAAACAAATCAACATAGCCTTCACGATATTTATGTTCATGGTGGATTATATCCTACTCATGCTTGCACTCAATGTTCATTAATTTTAATGCATGTTCATGACTGTTGTCGCTCTCTATTGTGTCGCTTCCCAGTCTTTTTCTAGCCTTCACTTGTACTAAGCGGGAATACTGCTTGTGCATCCAATTCCATAAACCCCAAAGTTATTCCATATGAGTCCACCATACCTTCCTATATGCGGTATCTACCTGCCGTTCCAAGTAAATTTGTATGTGCCAAACTCTAAACCTTCAAATGAAGTTCTGTTTTGTATGCTCGAATAGCTCATGTATCAACTAGGGTTGTTTGTATCTTCCATGCTAGGCGGGTTATTCTCAAGAGGAGTGGACTCCGCTCCTCACTCACGAGAAGATGGCTGGTCACCGGGATGCCCAGTCCCATGCTTTATGCAAATCAAATCAAAATAATTGCAAACAAAACTCCGCCAGGACTCTTGTTAGTTGGAGGCACTCATTGTTTCGAGCAAGCCATGGATTGATGCTTGTTGGTGGAGGGGGAGTATAAACTTTACCATTCTGTTTGGGAACTGCCTATAATGTGTGTAGCATGGAAGATATCGAGATCTCTTGGTTGTTATGTTGACAATGAAAGTATGCCGCTCAAAATATTATTTATCTCTGCTTTAAAATCGAGCTCTGGCACCTCTACAAATCCCTGCTTCCCTCTGCGAAGGGCCCATCTATTTAATTTTATGTTGAGTCATCACCCTCTTATTAAAAAGCACCAGCTGGAGAGCACCGCTGTCATTTGCATCCATTACTATTAATTTATATTGGGTATGACTATGACTGGATCTCTTTTACCATGAATTACAATGTGTAGTCAGTCCTTAATCTTCAGAGGTGCTCTGCATTTATGTTTTGCGGTCTCAGAAAGGGCTAGTGAGATACCATCTTGTTATAACATATTATGATTGTTTTGAGAAAGTCTTTCCATCCGAGATTTATTATTATTGCTCGCTAGTTGATTATGCCATTCATATGAGTAAACATGAGACCTAAATGTTATTGTGAATATGGTTAGTTCATAATCTTTGCTGAAAACTTGAATGCCGGCTTTATATATTTGCAACAACAAGAGCAAATAGAGTTTGTAGAAGTTTTTCTTTATCACTTTCAGTTTATCAACTGAATTGCTTGAGGACAAGCAAAGGTTTAAGCTTGGGGGAGTTGATATGTCTCCGTCGTATCTACTTTTCCAAACACTTTTGCCCTTGTTTTGGACTCTAACTTGCATGATTTGAATGGAACTAACCCGGACTGATGCTGCTTTCAGCAGAATTGACATGGTGTTATTTTTGTGCAGAAATAAAAGTTCTCAGAATGACCTGAAACTTCACGGAGAATATTTTTGGAAATAATAAAAATACTGGCGAAAGAATCAAGGCCAGGGGGCCCACACCCTGTCCACGAGGGTGGGGGGCGCGCCCCCTGCCTCGTGGGCCCCCTGGTGCTCCACCGACCTCAACTCCAACTCTATATATTCACGTTCGGGGAGAAAAAAATCAGAGAGAAGGATTCATCGCGTTTTACGATACGGAGCCGTCGCCAAGCCCTAAACTCTCTCGGGAGGGCTGATCTGGAGTCCGTTCGGGGCTCCGGAGAGGGGAATCCGTCGCCATCGTCATCATCAATCTTCCTCCATCACCAATTTCATGATGCTCACTGCCGTGTGTGAGTAATTCCATTGTAGGCTTGCTGGAGGGTGATGGGTTGGATGAGATTTATCATGTAATCGAGTTAGTTTTGTTAGGGTTTGATCCCTAGTATCCACTATGTTCTGAGATTGATGTTGCTATGACTTTGCTATGCTTAATGCTTGTCACTAGGGCCCGAGTGCCATGATTTCAGGTCTGAACCTATTATGTTTTCATGAATATATGTGAGTTCTTGATCCTATCTTGCAAGTCTATGGTCACTTATTATGTGTTATGATCCGTTAACCCCGAAGTGACAATAATCGGGATCCTTATCGGTGATGACCGTAGTTTGAGGAGTTCATGTATTCACTAAGTGTTAATGCTTTGGTCCGGTACTCTATTAAAAGGAGGCCTTAATATCCCTTAGTTTCCAATAGCACCCCGCTGCCACGGGAGGGTAGGACAAAAGATGTCATGCAAGTTCTTTTCCATAAGCACGTATGACTATATTCGGAATACATGCCTACATACATTGATGAATTGGAGCTAGTTTTGTGTCACCCTATGTTATAACTGTTGCATGAATAATTGCATCCGACATAATTATCCAATACCGATCCAATGCCTACGAGCTTTTCACATATTGTTTTCCGCTTAGTTACTTTTCCGTTGCCACTGTTACAATTACTACAAAACTACTACTGTCACTTTTGCCACCGTTACCGTTACTTCCATACTACTTTGCTACTAAACACTTTGCTGCAGATATTAAGTTATCCAGGTGTGGTTGAATTGACAACTCAACTGCTAATACTTGAGAATATTCTTTGGCTCCCCTTGTGTCGAATCAATAAATTTGGGTTGAATACTCTACCCTCGAAAACTATTGCAATCCCCTATACTTGTGGGTTATCACTGGGGAAGCCGCCAAGTCTACTGCCGAGGAGGCCGCCAAGGGGCTTGCCAGGGAGGCCGGCAAGGGGCTTGCTGGGGAGGCCACCAAGGAGCCCACCGAGGAGGAGGTGGCCAACGACCAACCTCCCTCCCCCGCAGCTCCCGCCCCGGGCAAGTACCTGAAGGTGGGCGACGACCTGTTCGTCCACCTCCCAGGGACGGCGAGCACTAGAGCGCCAGCCGAAGGGGAGGTGTTTGAGGATGAGGCGCTCACCACCGCCGGGCTCCAGGTTGTTGATGAACTGAGCACCGGCGGGGGCGGTTCCCAAGAGGAGCAGCTTCTCCGAGCCATGGGCGCCAACTTTCAGAAGCTCCAGGCGCTCCACCGTGCCCGCCAAGTAAAGTGAAATCCAGGATGGCGGCGGTGGACAAGGCGGAGGCGGATTTTGAGGAGCACGTGACTCAGACGCGGGTCTGGTTTGGCGAGGCCGGGGAGAAAACTAAGGGCTGCCCAGGGTGAGCTGGATGAGCGCAAGCGGGAGCTCATCCTGAAGCAGGCCGATATCGAGAAGGCCCAGGAGGCGGTGAAAGAGCAGGCCGCCAAGGACGAAGCTGCCCGGCTGCAGCACCAGGCTCTGCTGGACACCCAGGAGGAAGACCTCGTTGCCCGCGAGCAGGCGCTTGCCGCCACGCTCTGCGGCAAGGATGAGGAAATCGAGAAGATCGTCGCGCAGCGGACCCAGGAGCTGGAGCAGAAGCACAAGGACGCACTTGATGCTCTGGCCCTGGACCACACCGGCAAGGTGGAGAAGCTGGAGCTGGAGTGGAATTGGTTGAAAAAGGAGATCTTGGAGCTGATGGAGGAGAGGTACACAGCCAACCGCACCCTGGTGGATTCGCAGGTCGCCATCTCTGACAAGGCCAAGATGCTCTCCGAGGCCAACGACTCCATCAACGATCTGAAGCTGAAACTGGACGGCTTGAAGGGGATGCTTTCGGAGGCCAGGGCTCGCGAGGAGACCCAGAACAAGGCCCTCGAGGACAAGAGGAAGCTGTGGAGCAATGACGCCACCGCCCACGAGGACTACATGAAGAGCGTAAACCTCTGGATCGGCCGCCTCGTCGTCGTCGCGGGAAGCTCACCACCTAGCTAGCCGTCATGGGCATGCCGGACGCCAGGTTCTCCGAGGAGGTGAATGTAAGCCCCAACGCTAGGCTGACCTTGTTCTTCGAGCGCATCCTTGACGCCCTGGAACAGCTCCGCTCCAATCGAGCAGCTTATCTGGCCAACGAGGCCCGGAAGCTCTGTCGGGGCGCCCTGACCAAGGTGCTCACCAAGGTGGCGTTGTGGAACCCCAACATCGACTTCGCCAACGCGCTGGAGAGCTTGCCGGAGGATGTGGACCTCACGGCACTCGAAGAGCATATCAAGCCCATCATCAGCTATGTCGACGGAGTCAAGAGGGTGGAGGGCCAGCACTGGGACTAGGCACCCCGTTTCTCATCGCCGCTGCGAGTTCATGACCAAGAAAATTTTATCTTAAGTTAGAACCGCAACAACTGTTGATGTAATATAAGTCTGCAGTACTTTGAAATGAAGCATGCTATCATCCTGTTCGATCTTTCCTTGTATGTACACAACCTACGCCTAGTTGGATAGGTTTGCCGATGCATAAACCCATGCTATGGCGCTTTGAGGACGGATCCTTAGCAGCCTACCGGGGGGCGCTTGCTGCCAGGCAAACCACCTTGCCGTTCTCAGCGCGGCCGCTCGAACTGTTGAGCGGACTCGAAACAGAACAAGGGCGTTGCCGAAAGCTGAAGGGTTCCATTGCGCAGGTTTCCGATACAAGGAACAAGATCTTTCAAGGAGAGTAACCTTCTAAAAGGAAGAAATTGCTCAAGGTTTTGCGTGACTTAGCTTTTCCGTCGCCACACGGATGACTGTTGCGGCTGCGGACGGTACCAGAGCGTGGGTGATCGACGTTGCCTTCTTCTCTCGAGCCATCCCGATGAGGGAGTCGATGCGTTGGCTTCAAAACCGGATTTTTACAGCTCGCGCCCCTACCTGGCGCGCCAAGGATGTCAGGGGAAACGACACCTATGGGATCACAGGGAATCCCTATTACGGTTGGCGGGGCGCGGAGCTGCGCAAAGAGCGGGTCTAGAAGATCAATGCGGGGATTTTTACCCAGGTTCGGGCCGCAAACTACGCGCAATACCCTAGTCCTGCTTTTGGTGTATATTTGGTGTTCTTGAGCTCTTGAACTAGCTGCAATGCACACCCAGCTCAAAAAGTCCGAATCCTCCCTCAGTACGCCTCGGGCCTCCTTTTATATGTCAAAGGGGTCGCCACAGTGGCACACAGGAGGTGGAAAGCATCTACAGTGTACAAGCTTATCGCCTGACATCGTGGGACAAACGCATTTAATGTGCTTCCTACGTGTCCTCTTCCTTTATCGGGGACGGCAATGAAGCTCGTCCCATCCATCGCCGCCTCGCCTTGCTTCGACGCGCGTCCAAGTTGACGAGGCATGCAGTGCCATGCGGGCAGGCTGGCTGCTGCACTGGTGCGGTGGCAGGGCCTTCACGAAGATCCGCATGCCGCCACGCAGGTGCTCGACTGGTTGGCCTAGAGGTTGCTTGCTGTCACGTAGGTGCGTGCCTAGTCTGGCAGGCTGGTTGCCACGTCGGAACGGCCGTGGGTCAGCGAAACCTTGGTAGGTGCGGGTCTGGTTGTGGCCCCGCAGATGTCCCCGGCAAGAGTCTTGTCGGGGTCGGCAAAGGTCTTGCCGGGGTCTTGTGGGCGTCCCCGGCAAGGATCTTGCCGGGGGCCTCTCGGCAAGGATCTCGCCGGGGGTCCTTGTCTTCTGGTTCCCATCTAGATTTGCAGGCCTTTGGTCTTCACAAAGATCTGCATGCCACCACGCAGGCGCCCCCGAGCCTTGGTCTTGATGGTTGTCGATGGTGTCAGGACTCTCAGGCTCAAGGGTGGCGGCCTTGCTGGTGTTGGGCAAGTTGCCCCGGCAAGGCTCTTGCTGGGACTGTGTAGGCTGCCCCGGCAAGGGTCTTGCCGGGGGAATCCACCTTGCCGCTTTGCTCTTCATGCTTCTGGCTTGAGTGCTGCCTCGGCAGCCTTGTACCTTTCCTCCCTCTGCCCCGCCAAGCCCGGCCTCAGGCATGGCTACAACTGCCCATGCACAAGTAAAGGGGTACAGAAGGCCCCTACTTTTGTACACCGACACCTTCCTATCGCCGAGGTGATTTCATGTTAATCTCAATCGAGTTTCTCTTTCACAACCGTCCTCTCTTTACTATATGGCGGTTGACTGCATCTCTACTTGACATAGGTTTGGCGCATACGGGCCGAGAAGATGAAGTCCCCAGCCCCACTGCCAGGGGATCCCAGGATTCCCATACCTGAAAGACTTCTAGCCGAGGTTCCGGTAAGAGGGAAGGAGAGGAAGAGCATGACTAAAAGTATGTTTTCCTGAGAGGATACCTCAGGCGCGATGCAGATCAAGGAAAGGAAGAATAGGACGAAGAACCTGCCTTTCCAGGGAGATGCCTCGGATACGATATCGGTAGATCCTCAGAGTTCTTCCTCTCAGCCCAACTCCACTCGCCGAAAGGAGAGGAAGAATAGGACGAATAACCTGTCCTCCCGAAAGGATATTTCGGATAATCCTTTGGATGGCCACCAAAGCTCTTCTTGAAGGGGAAGGTTGCATGAAAATAAAAAAAAATCCTATGAACACCCAAGATCTAATATAGGAGATGCTTATCAACGAGAGGAGAGTGTGTCTACATACCCTTGTAGACCTAAAGCGAAAGCGTATAAAACGCGGTTGGTGTAGTCGTACTCTTCGCGATCCGATCATGATCCAAACCGATCTAGCGCCAAACGGACGACACCTCCGAGTTTAGCACACGTGCGGCTCGGTGATGTCTCCGACTCCTTGATCCAGCAAGCGAGGGTGGAGGTGTAGATGGGATCACAAACAACACGATGGCATGGTGGTGATGGTGGTGGTGGAATTCCAGCAGCGCTTCGCTAAGCGAAAAACCAGGGACGAGGATAATGATGGGAGGGAGAAATGGGGCAGCAGCCAAGTCCAATATGTTGGGGAGGTTTGCTGCACCCCTTCCCCTTTATTTATTTGCATGGGAGGGCTAGGAGTCCAGCCCCTCCAGCTCATATGGCTGACGCACCAAGGGGGAAGAGTTGGACTCCGAGCCTTCCCCCCCTTCCGACGTACGGAGCTGGGACTCTTTCCCCCTTGACCGCATGTGTCTTGAGGGCTCGTGCGCCAAGCCCAAAGAGGCTAGGGCACCTCCCCTTAGCCCATGCTGGCCCTCGGGACGTGGTGGACCCAGTTGTGAACTTCCGGACCCCTCCAGAATCCTTCGGAAGTTTCCCGGTACAATACCGAAAAACTCCTTTTTTGGAATCCCAAAAAATGACTTTCCATATATAAATCTTTACCCAAGGACTATTCCGGAGCTCCTCATGATGTCCGGGATCTCATCCGAGACTCCGAACAACTTTTGGTCACCAATACAAATAACCCAATTCTACTCTAGCATCATCGAACGTTAAGCGTGCGACCTTGCAGGTTCGAGAATCATGTAGACATGACCAAGACACCTTTCCGGTCAATAACAAATAGCAGGGCCGGGATGCCCATATTGGTTCCTACATATTCCACGAAGATCTTCATCGGTTGAACCACGATGTTAAGGATTTAGTTAATCCCATATGTTATTCCCTTTGTCCAGCAATATGTTACTTGCCCGAGATTCGATCGTCGGTATTTCCATTCCTAGTTCAATCTCGTTACCGGCAAGTCTCTTTACTTGTTCCGTAATACAAGATCCCATGAATAACTCATTAGTCACATGCTCGCAAGATTCTTGTGATGTTGTATTACCGAGAGGGCCCAGAGATATCTCTCTGTCATACGGAGTGACAAATCCCAGTCTTGATCCGCGCCAACCCAACAAACACCTTCAGAGATACCTGTAGAGCACCTTTATGAAGTGACGTTTGGATACACACTAAGTATTCCTCCGGTGTTAGGGAGTTTCACGATCTCATGGTCTAAGGAACAGATACTTGACATGAAAAAGCTATAGAAAATAACTAAGCGATATGATCTGTTGCTAAGCTTACGGTTGGGTCTGTCCATCACATCATTCTCCTAATGATGTGATCCTATTATCAAATGACAACTCATGTCTATGGTTAGGAAATGCTACTTCTTGAGCTTGCGTTGGTTTTTCCCTTGAAGAGGAAAGGGTGATGCAGCAAAGTAGAGATAAGTATTTCCCTCAGTTAAGAACCAAGGTATCAATCCAGTAGGAGAAGAACGCACAAATCACCAATACCTACACAAACAATCAAACACTTGCACCCAACGCGATAAAGGGGTTGTCAATCCCTTCACGGTCACTTGCAAAGGTGAGATCTGATAGAGATAGATAAATAAAACTAAACAAAAGATAAAATATTTTAGAGGTTTTTGGTTTATAGATCTGAAAGTAAAAGATTGCAAAATAGTAGATCGGAAACTAGTATGATGGAAAATAGACCCCGGGGCCATAGGTTTCACTAGAGGCTTCTCTCTTGAATGCAAATAATACGGTGGGTGAACAAATTATTGTCGAGCAATTGATAGAAAAGCGCAAAGTTATGACGATATCCAAGGTAATGATTATGCAATATAGGCATCACGTCTGTGTCAAGTAGACCGACTCCTGCCTGCATCTACTACTATTACTCCACACATCGACCGCTATCCAGTATGCATCTAGATTATTAAGTTCATAAAGAACGGAGTAACGCCTTAAGTAAGATGACATGATGTAGAGGAATAAACTCATGCAATATGATGTAAACCCATCTTTTTATCCTCGATGGCAAAAATTTAATAATACGTGTCTCGCTACCCCTACTTTGTCACTGGGTGAAATCACGCAAGATTGAACCCAAAGCTAAGCACCTCTCCCATTGCAAGAAAAACCAATCTAGTTGGCCAAACCAAACCGATAATTCGAAGAGAAATACGAAGATAGCAAATCATGCATATAATAATTGAGAGAAGATTCAAATAATATTCATAGATAAGCTGATCATAAATCCACAATTCATCGGATCTCGACAAACACCCCGCAAAAGAAGATTACATCGGATAGATCTCCAAGAACATCGAGGAGAACATGGTATTGAGAATCAAAGAGAGAGAGAAAGCCATCTAGCTACTAGCTATGGACCCGTAGGTCTGAGGTAAACTACTCACGCTTCATCGGAAGGGCAATAGAGTTGATGTAGATGCCCTCCGTGATCTAATCCCCCTCCGGTAGGATGCCAGAAAAGGCCCCAAGATGGGATCTCATGGGAACAGAAGGCTGCGGCGGTGGAAAAGTGTTTTCGTGGATTCTTCTGGTGGTTTGGGAATATATGTGAATATATAGGAGGCAGAACTAGGTCAGGGGGTTCACGAGGGGCCCACAAGGTAGGGGGTGCGCCCTACCCCCTAGGCGCGCCCTCCACCCTTGTCGCCGCCTCGTGGCTCTTCTGACTTGAACTCCAAGTCTCCTGGGTGTCTTCTGGTCCAAGAAAAATCATCGTGAAGTTTTATTCCGTTTGGACTCCATTTGGTATTCCTTTTCTACGAAGCTCAAAAACAAGGAAAAACAGAAACTGGCACTGGGCTCTAGGTAATAGGTTAGTCCAAAAATAATATAAAATAACATACTAATGCATATAAAACATCCAAAACAGATAATATAATGGCATGGAACAATCAAAAAGTATAGATAAGTTGGAGACGTATCAGAAACCTTAACCATCTTTGATCACGGGCTAGTCTGGTAGAGCCCTACTAGGGACATCGTGTTGTTTATGTATTCACACATGTATCTAAGTTTCTGGTCAATACACTTCTAGCATGAATAATAAACATTTATCAAGAAAAAGGAAATATGGCAATAACCAATTTATTATTGCCTTAGGGCATATTTCCAATAGTCTCCCACTTGCACTAGAGTCAATAATCTAGTTTACATCGTAATGAATCTAACACCCATGAAGTCTTGGTGCTGATCATGTTTTGCTCGTGGAAGAGGTTTAGTCAATGATACGTCTCCAACGTATCTATAATTTTTTATTGTTCCATGCTGTTATATTATCATTCTTGGATATTTTACAATCATTTTATAGCAACTTTATATTATTTTTTGGGACTAACCTATTGACATAGTTCCCAGTGACAGTTACTGTTTTTTGCTTGTTTTTTACTCCGCGGAAAATCAATACCAAACGGAGTCCAAACGCAGCGAAACTTTTTAGAGATTTTTCTTGGACCAGAAGATATCTAGTGGGCCAAAGAAGTACCAGAGGGGTGCCCCGAGGGGGGCACACCCAGGCGCGCCCTGGTGGGTTGTGCCCACCTCGGTGGCCTCACGCACCGCCTCTTCACCCTATAAATTCCCAAATATTCCAAAACCCCCGAAGATAACCCTAGATCAGAAGTTCTGCCGCCGCAAGCCTCTGTAACACGAAAAAACAATCTAGACCCCGTTTTGGCACTCTGCCAGAGGGGGAAATCATCACCGGTGGCCATCTTTGTCATCCCGGTGGCCACCATGATGAGGAGGGAGTAGTCCACCCTCGGGGCTGAGGGTTTGTACCAGTAGCTATGTGTTTAATCTCT
The DNA here is from genome assembly GCF_018294505.1 of Triticum aestivum. Taxonomy (NCBI): domain Eukaryota; kingdom Viridiplantae; phylum Streptophyta; class Magnoliopsida; order Poales; family Poaceae; genus Triticum; species Triticum aestivum. The sequence goes on from NC_057796.1 coordinate 292,636,041, forward strand.
CTCTTTCTCTCGTGTTCTTGAGATGGCACAATCTTGATGTATCGCGGGCTTTGTTAATATAGTTGGATCATATGGTGTTTCCCCCTCTCTATCTTGTTGTGAATTGAGTTTTCCCTTTGAGATTTCGTTTTATCGGATTGAATACTTTTATGGATTTGAGAGCTCTTGATGTATGTCTTTCTATGAATACCCATGGTGACAATGGGGTATCATATTGATTCACTTGATATGTGTTTTGGCACTCAACTCGCGGATTCCCGAGGTGACATTGGGGTAATCTATGCATAGGGGTTGATGCACGTTCTCGTCCTTGTTTCTCTGGTAGAAATCTTGGGGCACTCTTTGAAGTTCTTTCTGTTGGATTGAGTATTATGAATCTAAAATTGTTTGATGCGCATCGTATAATTAACTCATGGATACTTGTGGTGACATTTGGCGTATCTAGGTGACATTAGAGTTGGTTGATGCGTATCATATGGTGTTATTTTAGTACGAACTCTTGGATAGATCGAACAGAAAGAATAACGTTGCATTATTTTAGTGCGAACTCTTGAATAGACCGAATAGAAAGAATAACTTTAAGGTGGTTTAGTACCCTACAAACAATTTCTTCTTATGTTCTCCGCTAGATAAGAACTTTGGAGTGATTCTTCATCACACGTTGAGGGATGGTTATGTGATCCAATTAGATTAGCATTGTTGAGAGATTACGCTAGCAAAAGTACGGACCCTAGGCCTCATTTTCAAGCATTGCAATACCGTTTGTGCTCACTTTTGTTACTTGCTACATTGCTGTTTTTTATTTTTACTATTACAAAAATCAATATCTACTATCCATATTACACTTGTATCACCATCTCTTCGCCGAACTAGTGCACCTATACAAATCACCATTGTATTTGGTGTGTTGGGGACACAAGAGACTCTTTGTTATTTGGTTGAAAGGTTGTTTGAGAGAGACCATCTTCATCCTATGCCCCCCATGGATTGATAAACCTTAGGTCATCCACTTGAGGGAAAATTGCTACTATCCTACAAAACTCCACGCTTGGAGGCCCAACACGTGTCTACAAGAACAAGTTGTGTGGTAGACATCAAGCTCTTTTCTAGCGCCGTTGCCGGGGAGGTGAGTGCATGAAGGTATATCTTTAGATCTTGCAATTGAATCTTTTAGTTTCTTATTTTATCGCTAGTTTGGTTTATAAAAAGAAAAGTACAAAAAAATGGATTTGAGGTTGCATCATATTATTCATCTCTATAATGTCTTTCGTGAAAATGATGGAAAGGAAAATTATGCTCAATTGATAGAAGAAGAATTCAATAAAATGTTTGGCATAAATGATGAGCATGATTGCAATGTTGTTAGTATGAACTCTTTGAATATCCATGATGCTAATGATATGCAAATCTACAAGCTTGGGGATGCTATATTTGATGAAGATGATATTTTTAGTCCCCCAAGTTTTGATGAGAATATTTATTATGATGAAAGCATGCCTCCTATTTATGATGATTATATTGATGAAAATGGATTTGGTGAGGTCATGACTTTATTTAATGATGAATCCACTATTTCGGAAGAGGTTTCAATTGATTATGAGAACAAAGTTGCTATCTATGATGATTATGGTGATGACATGTATGCTATATTGAATAATGATAACCATGAAACTTGTCATCATGATTTTAATTTTCAATCTCATGATAGTTATTTTGTTGAGTTTGCTCCCACTACTACGAATGAGAATAAATTTGCTTATGTGGAGAGTAATAAAAATTTTATGCATGTGGTTCATGAAAAGAATGCTTTATGTGATAGTTACATTGTTGAATTTCTTCATGATGCTACTGAAAATTATTATGAGAGAGGAACATATGCTTTTACATATCTCAATAATATCAAGTTTCCTATCTGTGTTGAAAGTTTTGAAGTTATGCATGTTTCGCCCTCCTATGCTAGTTGATTCTTGCTCCTCATAGTTTGTTTGTTCACAAAATACCTATGCATAGGAAGTATGTTAGACTTAAATGGGCTTGCCATGTGTTTCATGATGCTCTCTTTATGTTTCAATTCTTATCTTTTATGCGAGCATCATTGAAATCATCATGCCTACTAAAAAGGCATTAAAGAAAAGCGCTTGTTGGGAGACAACCCAACACTTTTACGTATTGTTTTGTGTGTTCACATGATTAGTCTACTGTAGTAATCATGTTTTATAGCTTTTGTTTCAATAAAGTGCCAAGCCTTTGGGATAGTGTGGATGATAGTTAACTTGATTCTATGCAAAAACAGAAACTTTTGCTTCCAGTGATAGAATTGTTTAAATTCACTGGAACGTGATAAATTATGATTTTTTTACAGATGGTTGATATACAAATTTTCTATGTTGTCCTAAATTTTCAGAATTTTTGGAGTAGTTGAAGTATGGTAGTTATCCAGATCATTACAACTCTTCTGTTTTTAACAGATTCTGTTTTCGATGCATAGTTTGCTTGTTTTCTAGTTTCTATGGCTTACATTGCTTAATATAAATTGTGGAAATGATATGGTACAGTAGGCATTGTGTGAGAACAATTATGAATCTTGTCTTTGACAGTACCAAAAGTGAATGGTTTGCTCTTTATCGTACTAACCTATCTCACGAAGTTCCGTTAAGTTTTGTGTGATTGAAGTTTTCAAGTTTTGGGTGAGATATTGGTATGAGGAGAATAAGGAGTGACAAGACCCTAAGCTTGGGTATGCCCAAGGCACCCCAAGGTAATATTCAAGGGAGTTACAAGAAACTAAGCTTGGGGATACCCTTGAAGGCATCCCCTCTTTCGTCTCCAACAATATCGGTGATCTTACTTGAGGCTATATTTTTATTCGTCACATGATATGAGTTTTGCTTGGAGTGTCATTTTATTTTGTTTTGATTTGTTTGTTGTTATTTAGAATAATGTTTTGCATCTTTTATTTCAATAAAAGTGGCAAGGATAGCCTTTACCATGCTTATCTTGCAAGTATATGAGTTGTTGTTTCAAAACAGAAAGTTTATTGCTGTTGCAAAAATTCTTCAGAAAAGTCAGAATGTGATAAAATTTTGAATCTTTTTGCACAATAAGCTATGACAAATTTTCTACAGTGTGGTAAATTTCAGAATTTTTGGAGTTACAGAAGTATTGATACTCTTGCATTCTTTACAGACTGTACTGTTTTGATAGATTGATGTTATGTTTGCTTATTTAATGATTCTATTTGAGGATAGGACTATTAAATTTGCAGAGGCATTTAGTATGCAATGTTAAATAATAATTTTATTGATTTGCTACATTAGAGAATGATAAGGTTATTGCGTTGATTTATACTAACTTACATCACGAGTTCTTGTTGAGTTTTGTGTGGATGAAGTTTTTAAGATTTAGGAAACCGTGATATAAAAGTAATTAAGGAGACACAAAAGATCAAGATTGGGGATGCCCAAGGCATCCCAAGTTAATATTCCAAGAAGTCTCAAGCATCTAAGCTTGTTGGGGATGCCCCGGTAGGCATCCCACCTTTCTTCATCAACAATTATCGGTTAGCCTCGGTTGAGCCTAAGTTTTTGCTTCTTCACATGATGTGTGCTATTCTTGGAATGTCCTTTTATTTTGTTTTGCTTGCTGTTTTAATAAAATACTTAGATATGAAAGTTTTTAATAAGAGAGAGTCCTCACATATCTACCTATTTACTTAACTACTCACTTGATCTTCACTTATATCTTTTTGGAGTAGTTTGTCTTTTGCTCTAGTGCTTCACTTATATATTTTTGAGCATGGTGTGCTTTAATATATTTTGAATAAATTCTCTCATGCTTCACTTATATTATTTTGAGAGAAGAAAATTTTATGCTCATGTTCTTCACTTAAATTTATTTGAGCTTGTCAAAAGCAATTGCAATATATAAACTAGTCCAAAGTGATAGATATTCAAGAGGGATATAATAAAAACTTTCATGAAGATCATTGGACAAAATAAACTTGATTATTTGTAATAGTTTTGCGATATGATGATAGTGATATGTGAGTCATGTTGGTGAGTAATTATGCTTTAGTAAGCATATTGATATTAAGGTTTGTGATTCCCTATATGCAAGCACGAAAGTCAATAGTTATGCAATGAAATTGCATCCTACTTGTGGTGCATTATTCGGTGTTAGTTATGCTTAATGTTCACTTATGTGATTTTTCGTTTCTTGGTTGGTTGCTTCTCAATCTTTTTGCTAGCCTCCACTTGTACTAAGTAGAAATACTACTTGTGCACCCAAAATCCTTAAACCAAGTTTTGCCATATGAGTCCACCATACCTACCTATATGCGGTATTTCCGTGCCGTTCTAAGCAAATTTGTATGTGCCATCTCTAATTTTCAAAATAATTTTCTTTTTGTGTGCTCGCACCGCTCATGAAACGGTAGGGGGTGGCCGATATTTTTCCATGCTAGATGTGTAATTCTCAGGATGAGTGTTTATTCACTTGTCATTGCGCGAGAGTATGTAGGATCGAAAGTAGGTCTAGAGGGGGGTGACTAGACTACTTGACCAAATAAAAATCTAGCCTTTTCCCAATTTTAAGTCTTGGCAGATTTTAGCAACTTAGCACAAGTCAAGCAATCAACCTACACATGCAATTCTAAGAGTGTAGCAGCGGAAAGTAAAACATTGCATATGAAGGTAAAGGGAAGGGTTTGGAGAAGGAAAACGCAATGTAGACACGGATATTTTTGGCGTGGTTCCGATAGGTGGTGCTATTGTACATCCACGTTGATGAAGACTTCAACCCACGAAGGGTAACGGTTGCGCGAGTCCACGGAGGGCTCCACCCACGAATGGTTCACGAAGAAGCAACCTTGTCTATCCCACCATGGCCATCGCCCACGAAGGACTTGCCTCACTCAGGTGGATCTTCACGAAGTAGGCGGTCTCCTTGCCCTTACAAACTCGTTGGTTCAACTCCACAATCTTGTCGGAGGCTCCCAAGTGACACCTAACCAATCTAGGAGACACCACTCTCCAAAAGGTAATAGATGGTGTGTTGTCGCACCCCAGCTCAGAGAAACCGGAACGCCCCGTATTCCAGCCCAGAGATCGAGGAGAAGTCTCTGGAATACGGCACTACTTGACATAGAACAAATCAGCTCTTATTACAAGAATAATAATACAAGGGTCTGATGTTACAAAGAAGCACATCAGCACGGCGACACTACGCCTGCGATACTACACTTGCTCTATGCTAGCAGCGAAACAACTCATAGCAGCGGAATACTTCTAGCAGCGGAACAATGACGAAGGTGGTGAACTCCACTCCGCAGGGACTCTGGCTGGGACACGATCTAGCTCGCACGAACGGAAACCACGACAAGAAATCAAGCAACCACGGCATCACCTACAATCTGGCATGACACGCCAGGTCAGTACATTGAATGTACTTGCAAGCTCACAACAACCATAAACATCAAGGCAAGACAATAACATAGCATTAACAGGTTAATTAATTAACAACTACCATGATGAAGCGACTACTAAGCATGGTATGAAATTGATACAATACTGATAAATCACCATCTCAGATTTCCATAACCATATCTCTCTTGGCTAACCGTCCAAGCAATATACCATCTTGATCACCTCGTGATCAAAACCAAACGGTGATCTTTCCGGCGATCACTACCATGACCAACACTTGGTCTCAAACGGTGATCTTTCCGGCGATCACTACCATGACCAACACTTGGTCTCCAACATCATCATCAACATCCTGCCAAACTGTTGCTGCTCACATATATCAACATATAAATATATATCACCTATAAGTCATTCCGTCGTGTGAGTGTTGATCGAACGGTGTGACCTAGTACGAACTTATGCCCATGACCGAGGACGCGGCTATCGATAGATTAAACACACACACTCTGTAGAGGTAGCGCACTTTACCCATACCACGGAACCCATGGCCTCGCACTCCCATTCGGGTGGACCAACGGCGTTCCGACAAAACCGACCTACTGCCATGACACTCTCCCAGCCACTCCGACTCACTCCCCACTGGGCTAGTCCTGGGTGGCCCCGTGTCTACCAAAGACACAACGACCACCGTCGTGGCCAAAACATAAACGGTCCCAAACGGGGACCCGGATCCATAACAACATCAACGGGCACACAAGGTTATGTCTGCTTACCAGGCCAGGGTACGCATGCCCATAACCTTCCCTCGTTGGAGGCACCGGCGAGAGGCACGACAATAGACCGCATTAGGGCCTTCCCATAAAAGGCAAATGTGGTTGCACTGGAAAAAGCCTGATTCAGTGGCACCTGACCAACTTAATGATGGAATTTAACCCCAAAATATAATAGCAATGACTGATACTCCGATGTCATCTATCAACCTATAATCCAAGTCATAGCAATATCCAACAAATAATCCAAAGCTTAATATCGTCATATCAAAATACTCCGAGGACAGTATAACACTACTATCATGATGAATCCAAGAACGATAATACTACAACTCAAATATCAAGAACTAACTATACAACTATGATCCACATGCAAGCATCATCTCCATCATCATACTCCAAAACATAATATCAACTAGCATCATGATAAAACTAACACTAGCCACTAATAACCAAAGGCAACATGATATCCAAAGTAATACTCCAAAGTAATACCAGATACCGTCATGAAAATAATCATAATAGCCACTAAGAATCCAAAGGCACATGTCATCCACATAATCATCAAAACATAAGTCCTAGAACTCCAAGCAATATCATGGCAATATCAAGATCAAAACCATACTCCGAGAAATGCCATGAACAAATCCTACGTAGCTAATGCAATATTTTAAACAAGTTCAAATAAATAAACCATGTAACTGCATTGCAATCATGCAAATGGAGGGTGTGGCTTGCCTGGGGTGGAAGAAATCACCAGGTGAAAGTGCGAGAAGCTCGCGGAAAGAATCGCCGGAAAACGTACTCTCTCAGAGGGGGCTGATTTGGTGCAAGGGAAAAATGGTCATTTTCAAAATCTTAACACATGGTGAAAATGATACCAACGGAACGGGTTCGACGAAACGAAGAAGTGGGCTTTGGATTCACCTCATTTGGAGTTGGGATCAAAAAGTTATAGGCTGACGAAGTTCAGGGACTAATCTGTAAAAAAGATTCCTACAAACAGGCCCGTGAGTGAGAAAACAGAAAACGCATTCTCAGAAAATACGCTTTCAGAGCAGAGAAAACATATTCCTAGCAGTAGTTAAATGAAAATGCGCCTTCTCTTAAAGAAAACGAATTTGCCACCGAACTAAGACAGAAATATGCTTTCACTAAACAGAAACGTATTAAATGAAATGTGTTTCCACTTATCTGGCGTGGCGGGGGAGGGGTCAATGCGTGTGGCTGCCGGGTGGGGTCGCGTGGGAGGTGGGGCCCGCCTAGCTCGTCTCCTTCTTCGTTCTCCTCCAGCGCCCGATGAAGACAGAGGCGAGGCGAGGCCGAGACGCGCCGGCGATGAGCCCCGGCGACTCCGGGCGTCTCCGGCCGAACTGGATGCACCGGCGGCCTCGGGATGGAGGGCCGTACCCGCCTGGTGCAGCAGCCGCGCAGGGTAAAGAGCAGGGCGGCCGTGCCCGCGGCAGCAGGGAGCAGGGGAGGCGGCGGCCGATCTTGGGAACGGCGGCCTGAGGCACTCCGGCGAAGAACGGAGGAGCTGGAGAGGGTCGCCGGAGCACGGGGAAGAAGTGGGTGAGGACAGGGAGTGGAGGGGTGGCTCGGGTCGACCAAATTTGAGCGGAGCACCGTGGCGAGGCTTCGTCCATGGGAGGGCAACGGGAGCTCCTCGAGCTTGGGGAAGTGGCTAGGCAGGACTAGAGGAGGGTTGTGAGGTGGGTGGTGAGCTCGGACGAGGCCGGGGATGGCTATATATAGCCGGGCGAGAAAGGCCGAGCTCGGGTGGTGCCATGGGGATCCGGCCAACGCTCTGGCGAGGCCAGCGATCACGGGGAGGGACGGGGCGACGAGGGAGGCAACGGACGAGCTACAGAGACGCACAGGGCAGGAGGGGCCGAGGGGCGCAGGAGAGAAGCGGCCGAACGCCATTAAATCTCGGTCGACCAAAGTGCACCCGTGGGCGTGGGGCGATGAGCGCTGACGGAGGGGCTGACGGATGGGGGGATGGCTCCAGGAGGACGGCGACGATGCGGTAAAACTGTTAGACACACTTAGGAGCGCGAAGACGACGAGAGGGAGAGGGGCCGGAGCTAGAAGACGCCCTGGACGCGGCCAACGCCAGCAGAGCGCGCGCATGGCATGCCAAAACTCGTGATCACCGCATGCACTGGTGCACACAGTGCCACACGGCCAGTCAAACGATGTCTGGGGGTTTGTCCTTCCTGGGGAGGTCTCAACTACGGTGGTAGTATGGTGAAAACTGCTATGGTTAACTGGTAATCACCCTCTGAAGTTTACTCCAGTAAACTTGAGTGAGCACTGGTGATCAATAGGAAGATGATTGGGAGCAATGGAGTTGTCTGCGAGGTTTAGGTAAAAGGACTTTCATCCTGGTAACTTTGAGGATATTTGGATCAAGATTTAATGTAGTTGCTTAACAACCACATAAACTGGTCCAGAAGCAAAAACAGGAAGAAGCACTCACATGGTGATTCCACTTGAGCTCAAATTTGGCAAGGCTTAGTGATTTGGTCATAGTAAGAAGCTGTAACAATTTCATACCAATTGGATTTACCAAAATGGTACTTTCTTCACAGCTATCTTCACTGACCAGAATCTTGCAAGAATTTTGGAGAAATATTGGCTAGGTGAAATGGTGCCAAATTTGGTGGAGAGAGGTTATATAGGTAGGAGAATGATCTGGTAATTTATCAGGATTTGTGAAGCAATATAACATGCACTTGCTCACAACCTGAAAATTTTGCCACTATCAAAGATTTGGTCCTGTGCTCACATAGATGATTGGATGGTGCTGAAATTTGGAGGAGGATAATTATATGAGCACATGAAGAGGCATGCAAAATTTCAACTCATTTGGATAACCCTAGCTAGCACTTCCTTCACACTGGCTTCTGGTTGACAAAAACTTTGAAAAATCACTGAGGAAGATTGGCTAGGCAAATAAAGTTGAATTTTGGCATGAGGCAATTATTTGGACATAAGAGAATGCCCAACAAGTTTGGGAGTAAACAAGATTGGATAGGTGGCATTTCCTTCACAAAATGCCACTCTGGATAGAAATGAAGAATAATTATTGGGGAATTATTCTTGGACTAGGACAGGAAAGTTTGGGCATATTTGAGCAACATATGCCCCAAAGGAATTACGAGAATTAATTGGGATTTTTGGGAGTGACAGAAATATAGGTTGTGAAAACAACCTAGGGCAGACAGGGTTATTCCTTTAATAGAAAAAGGAATATTTTCTAGAAAAAGATTGGTCAAGGAGTGAAGTGACATGATATTGGAAAGGTTTGAAAATGATGAGCCACTTGGGAGGGGAAATGAGGATGATTTCCCAGGTGGCAAGGCCACAGAACCACTCCAAAAAGAAAAACAGACCAAAAACCAAATAAATTAAAAGAAAAAGAAAAGGGCCAAAATCCAGGCTGTTACATGTGTTGATGATGAACTCCTTGCTATTGTGCTTCAAATTATAGTCTCCCCAACACTCAACTCTCTCTCACAAATTTGGCTATGGTGGAAAGATGATTTGAGTGGAAAGCAACTTGGGGAAGGCTAGAGATCAAGATTCTTGTGGTTGGATTGGAATGTCTTGGTCTCAACACATGAGTAGGTGGTTCTCTCTCAGAAAATGAGTAGTGGAAGTGTAGGCACATTTTGATGGCTCCCTCTTGAATAGCGAAGGGGTGGAGGGGTATATATAGCCTCCACACAAAATCTATACACACATTTGACCCAACTCAGTCAGGCCGAATAGAAGAACTGGGTGAGACCGATTCAGTTCAAAATGTGAACGTTAGGAATCTCGGTGGGACCGACATGATCAACTCGATGGGACCGATGTGCTAGGGCTCGGGCAAAACCTCATCTCGGTGTGACTGATTGCATGAACTCGGTGAGACTGATTTCAGCAATGAGTTAACAAAGAGTTGGTCAGGCAAAGTTGGTGGGACCGATCTCTCATTTCGGTAAGATCGAAACGTTACGAAGGGAAACAGAGAGTTTGCATTGCGAACTCGGTGGGACTGATCGCTCATTTCGGTTAGATCGAAATGTTACGAAGAGAAACAGAGAGTTTGCATTGCCATCTCGGTGAGACCGAAATCCGTATCAATGAGACCGAATTGTCTAGGGTTTCTGGCAGTGGCTATGTCAAAAGAACTTGGTGACGCCGGATAGATCAAGTCGGTGGGGCCGAGTTTGACTTTAGGTTTTGGACATACTTGGAAATGAGAAAGTGGCTGAGGGTTATGGAGCAATATCACTAAGCACTTTGAGCAAGTAGACCATTAAGCAACACCTCATCCCCTTTTAATAGTATTGGCTTTCCTATGGACTCAATGTGATCTTGGATCACTAAAATGAAAATGAAGAGTCTTGAGCTTTTGCCAATCTTTGTCCTTAGCATTTTGAGGGGTCCACATCTCTAGTCCATGCCATGCCAATCATTGAACTTTCTCAAATATTTAACTTGAATGGATATTAGTTCAATGAGCTATATGTTGTTATGAATTACCAAAACCACTCGGGGATTAGTTGCACTTTCAATCTCCCCCTTTTTGCTAATTGATGACAACATATAGATCAAAGCTTGGACAAATGATAATATGAATGAAATACATCGTCGCTTTGAGAAGTATGTGATAAGCAAGAGCTCCCCCTAAATTTGTGCATTATTTAAAAATTTGCTTTTGAATGCAAATGCACAATCGATTAGGATCATGGGTCACTCTTCCATGTCACATACATCTTGGTGGAGCCCTCAAAATGATAAGATATAAAGAACATGCACTCATCACCAAGGGAAACATGATTGATCATACACGAGTATCAAGATATCATCATGCAAGCACACATTAAAGTATAGTATGATCAAACACATGATCACGAAGGTATCTCACAAATAAGCACAAATATTGTAGCATAGGAATCAAACGAGCAAATGATCAAAGCAAATGATCAAAGTAGAAAGAGAGGCAACAAAAGGCAAAGCACACACTCTCTCTCTCTCTCGAAGCCTAATGATCTATACACTTTCTCCCCCTTTGGCAACAAGTTACCAAAAAGCTCGAAAATGCATAGTGCTATGCGGCACGTTAGGCACGATCTCCGGGAGCTCCTGAAGTGGTCTTCTGGCTGGTTGCTCCGGTGTGCGTAGATGGCGTGGAGAGGAAAACATCTGCAAATGCTTCTGAAGATGTCTAAGGAGCTGGAGGAGTTGCAACTGGAGGTACAACAGTGGCAGTTGCTACATGTGCTGGAAGTGTAGTCCTGGAGTCTCTGACAACCGGCACAGCTGTAAACCTTTGTGCCCTTGGCACTCTCTGAAAAGCATCAGTGGTTGGTCTGTCACTCCTATCCTCAACCTCTTCCTAGAGCTTCTCAATAGTACTCTGGATCTCTGTGACCTTCACATCTAGATCATGGAATTTGGTCTCAATGATCCTCTCAAGACTTTGTTGATTCTGAGTCAGGGTGGCCAAGCCCTTCTCAATCCTCATAGTAGCCTCAAGCAGATAACTGAGTTGATCTTGCTTGGTCTTGAGCATCACTTGTGAAGCATCTGGTACACTAGCTGCCCTTGCTGCTTTTGCAGCCTTTGCCTTCTCTCTCTTCTCCTGGCTGTTGCACTGGTTGGATGAGATTCATCCATGACAATCTCATTGTCTTCAAATTCTGGCCTCAGGGGAAGATGCTCTTTATCAAGAAGATATGTCCCTGTCCCCATCTTGGAGTTGATTAGCATCTGTATGTGAGGGGCATATCCACATGATCTTTTCTGATCAGCTGCAGTTCTCTTCACTATTTCGATTATTAAGCTCATCACTTTGAACTTCTCTGGCGCATCAAACATATGGAGCAAGTTGATGGAGTGACCACGGATCATCCTATGATCTCCTGAGTTGGGCAACAGAGTCTGCCTCAAGATGGTGTTGATGGTGGTTAAACCTGCCAGCAGATAGTATATGGTCCAAGCTTGTGAGTCTCCAAGGCAGCATCTGGAATGGTCTTGTACATGTTTGCCATGGAGTTGTGATCTTTCCTTGGCTTGGCATATACATCTGTGTCATTTTCATGTTCCTCGGGGGCATTGATCAACATGGCCCATTCAACAATTGAAGATTGATACCTGGTTCCTTCTGTCATCTAGACTATCTTGCCGTCTGGATAGAAATGAGCAGTGGAGTAGAATTGCATAATCATTTCATCATTCCATTTTTTCAACTTTTGACCAACAAACTTGTTGACTCCATTCATCCTAAAACTCTCATGCACACATGGGAAGTAGTCCTCATTGTCATCAATGTATGTCCAATCAACCCATCTCATATCACTGACAATAGGCTTCTTGTCTAGCAAGACAGTCTCATAGAAGTCATGATGTTCCTTGGTGTGGAAACGATAAGCTACAACAATTCTTCTTCTGGTGGCATAGGGATCTGTCTATCTCACAATCTGAGACATGCATCCTTTCTTTCCTTCATGTTCTCAGCAACAGGATGATCATCACTATGATCAGGAATCTTTGGCTTTAACTTTCTGAGCACTTGCTGCTCCTCATCCTCTTGAACTTCAGGCACTGGGACCTTGTTCTTCTCAGCAGCAGAAATGTTCCTAGTGGTTCTCTTTGGCGCAGAAGGTTTTGGAGCTTGAGCTTGAGCAGATGGCTTGGGGGCTGTCTTGGGCTTAGATGGATCACCCCCAGACTTTATGGCATCCCCCATGAGCTTCTGAGACTTTGGAGGTGGTGCAGCTACCTCTTCCTCCTCCTCCTCTTCAACATTTTCAACCATGGTAGGTCTTCCAAGCACCTTTGCAGTTGTGGTTCTTGCCCTCTTCTTCTTCTTGCCATCAGCCTCATCATCATATGATTGTTCCAAAGTGAACTTCATAGTTTCTTGAGTGGAGGCTCTGACTTTGGACATGGGCTTCCTCCTTGCGGGAGCCTTCTTATGCATACCAGGCTTGATGGCAGCAGTAGCAGCTTGCTCTTTCTTGAGCACCTTCTTCTTTGAGGTCACTTCCTCATCAACAAAAAAATCCTCATCTTTAGATTATGAGGTTCTCTTCTTCCTTGTCCTTGTAGCAGCCTTTGGCAAGTTGCTGGGTGTACTTTTGCTACCTTCATCATAGCTGCCGTTGGAGGGACTAGTGCCCTCACTAAGATTCACCTGCTCCTCTGACCTGTTCTGACTGTCACTGCCTTCTGACATCTCTGAAACTGACGCTGTGAATATATAGGTATAGGTAGAGTGGATGAGCATCACAAAGCACAGCTATTTTGTAAAAAAAATTGAGACAAAAACTTAACTTTAGTTTTCTACAGAAAGCATTTTGGAGCTACCGATATGGCAAACTCGGTGACACCAAAGCACAATCAGAGTCTAAACATAAAGTTTCAGTCAGACCGAAATGCAGTCATTGACTCCGAGATGCTAGGGTTTCACAGAGAAAATGAACTCGGTCACACCGATTCGTACTCTTCGGTCAGACCAAGTAGTACATGTGGAATGGCTTGAGCCAAATCGGTGAGACCGAAATCTTCAGATCGGTCGGTCCGAGATGAGTTCGGCGGAAACCTAACCCTAAGTTTTTGCATCAAATCTATTCTAAAGGAACTTTTCGGTGGATAGATTGATCTCAATCATGGCAAGAAACTAGGCATTGATCTTTGTGCAAGAATTGGAGTTAAGGAAAGCACAAAGAGGTTGAGTTTGTACCCTAACTTGACGACGAACTCGCTATCGCGACAACACGGCGGTGAGATTTCCGTTGACGGCGACGGAGACCAGTAGCAGGAGGATGCTGGCGACGACGGAGATGATCCAGAGACTAGGGGGCGACAGAGCCGGGAAGGCCCGGTTGAGTGTTTGAAGAAATTTCCAAAATCAACCCGCGGCATATATATACCCAGTCACTGTCGGTGTGACCGAGTGGAACGACTCGGTGGCACCGAGATGCAGAATCGCAAGCGGTTACTGCAACTTGGTGAGACCGAACTGCTCTAATCGGTTGCACCAAGGTGAAAACCTAGATCAACTCAATGATTTGGTGGGACCGAGTGGAATGAATCGATCAGACTAAAAACCATTAAGAGGTTTTGGAAGTTTAAGCCCTTGACGGATCGGTGGCTTCGAGTGCTCCTCACCCGGTGGGTCCGAATTTTGACTTGTTCAAACTTTGTGATGTAGCATGAATAGAGTTTGAGACGAGAAAAGCATAGATAGCTAGAGGAAGTTCTTAGGCATTCATGTCCATCCATTTGGCAAAAACAAAGCCCAAACAATCAAAGCAACAAATGGATGTCCTCGAATGGAGAAAATGATGCAACCAACATGCTCACACAATAAGATAGCAAATGAAATATGTGGCAAAGCATGCACAAACACTCTAGCATCTATCAAACAATTGGCGATGACTAGGTCTTCTATATATGAGTATATTGACTGAGGAGTCAAATGAGAACATTTGATCGTAGGTCATACTCATCGTTTAAGCACAAGTGGGGTTACCACTTTTACATAAAGCATTGATGTGTTCACACCATTAGAGTTGCTTTAGCTCAATTCTTAGAGCAAAGCTCCCCTAGATGTGATATCCCCCCTAAGAGGGATGAACTAACCTTGGGTTTTGTCAATGATGACTTCATGTAGATGTTGAAGATGTGGATGCTCAATGTTGATGTAGATCATTTGGAGCAATCCATTGGAGTGAGTTGCACTTTCAATACCTACATGGGTTAGTCCCACAAGGAACACACAAGGATATCCATAGACATAGAGTTTAACACACATATGATGATGTCCATGAAAACATTAGGTTACATTGTCCCTTGTCTTACTAACAAGAGGGTTTGTGACTCCTGAACTAGTGCAAGATATGGAAGTTGATTGCACTTGTCCTTGCCAAAATGAATATGAGTGGAGTGTGTTGGCGGAGTCACCCACAAGAACTCGCTAGTTCTTCTTTGGGACCCACATCAACTTGATGGGGATCCTTGGAGTTGTGGTCGTACTTGATGAAGTAGAACTTGATGTAGTCTTGGGAATCCACTTGACCAAGGCCTTTGGAGCTTCTTCAAATGAATCAATCTCTTCTTGAAGCTTGTCCTTGCCTTTTAGCTTGTGGTCTTGTGGTGGAAGATCATCTTGAGCTTGTGTTCCCTTGAAAGAAGTGGGGCCATACTTCTCTTGTTGAGGAACAAACTTCGTCTTGGGGTATTGATCTTATTTCCACTCAACTCCATTGGCATTGAACTTGCGTTCAAAACCAACACCTTGATTTTTCCGGTGCCTTCCTTGCTTGCGTACAATTTCCTCAAATTGCTTACTTACGACAAGGCTCTTGTAAACACCTTTCTCTATAATTCCCTTCAATAAGCTATTTTCTTGCTCAAGTGTAACTTGGCTAAGAGAATCATTAGTGGAATCAAGGGAACTACTAGAAGCAACAATATTGGATTCAACATGATTATTGTTACTACTAGAAGAAGAATCTTTCTTGCTCTTGTTGCTAGATTTTACTTGTGGCATGTAAGTAGACAAGAGTAAACGCTTGGCAATGTAAGAAGAACTTTTCTTACGAAGATCATCATTGATTGCTTTTAAGAACCCATGCACTTGCTCTAAATTGAGCTTTTCAAAGCGTAGCTTCTCACACTACAAAAAAAATGACACATCCGTGACATTTTGGGCCGAACGATTTTTTTTCTGTCATGCTTATGACACTTCTATGACAATAATTGTGAAAAAAACCTGGTATCATCATAGATGTGGTGGGCTCCTACTTCTATGACAAAAAATCATGACAGAAAATGGGCTTTTTGTCCTGGGCGGGCCGGAGACGCAGCTGCATGACATTCTTTGGGCCGTCCATGACGGAAAAAACCGTGGTAGAAGCGAGGGCGAGGAAAATATCGGGGAGTTCCCGGTTACGGTGGGTGGTCGGGGGCCGAGCGATGCGCATTTCTCTCATACACGTACGCGCGTGGGTGCGAGGCGTTGGGCTCTAACTGAACCCGAGCGAGGCGTTCGCCTACTGAACCCGAGCGGTTGCACTGCAGGCTACGCGTTACTGAACCCGAGCGATCGATCGATGGCTGTTAACTAAACTCGATCGAGCGATTCCTTCGCTACTACTGCTAACTGAAGCCGATTGATGCTGCCTCTTGATGAACAGTGAGCGTTGTTGGGGGTTTGGATGAACAGTTCCTGGTGGGAGGTTGGATGAACAGGACCCCGTGGTAGTAGAGGCCGTTGCCGCTGGATGAACAGGACCCCGATCGAGCCAGTTGGGGGTGGATGAACAGGACCCCATGGACGGCTGGATGAACAGGACCCCATGGAGGGCTGGTTGAACAGTAGCCGGTGGAGGGCTGGATGAACAGTAGCCCGTGGAGGGGTGATTGAACAGGACCCCGTGGAGAGGGCTGGTTGAACAGTAGCCGGTGGAGGAGCACTGGAGGCTAGATGAACAGGAGCCCGTGGATCAACAGTCGCAGGTGGAGGCTGGAGGAGGTCGACGGTGGATGAACAGTAGCCCGTGGAGGCAGTCGACGGTGGAGATGAACAGTATCTCGTGGAGTCCCGTTTTGTTGTACGCCACACCCCTCCCGATGAACAGGACCCCCGTTTTGACCGTAGCGCTCCAACACAAGTCCGTTTCCTCCGTTTTGCGGTACGCCACACCCCTCCCTATCAACAGGACCCCGTTTCGACCGTAGGAGGTCCAAGAGAAGTTCGTTTCCTTTGTTTTGCGGTACGCCAGAAGCCTCCCAATGAACAGGATCCCGTTTCGACCATGGCCAGTCGAACACAAGGTCGTTTCCTTTGTTCTGCGGTACGCCAGGCCTTGTTTCGATCGGCGGTTCCGTCCAAGCCGGTTGGCTCCCGATGAACACGACGCATTCCGTTGCCTCCCGATGAACACGATGATGCAGTTTCTCCGTTCTGACCCAGCCATGTACAGGAGCCCTGGCCGTACGTATGCGCGAGTAGGCGTTCGAGACCCCGCCCGTATGTACGTACGTGGCCGTATTTTTTGGTGTGTGGCTGTATGTACGTGTGCACGATTTAGACGGGACAACCTGAAGTGCTACGTGGGGGGCTCTACTATGACATGTGCCGCTACTTACTCGGCCACGATTCATACTTGCAGAGAGACCGATCGACCAGTATGTACGTACACGTTCGCGACCAGACAGACAACGCTACGTACGCTTTGACTGGGTGGGTCCCAGCGGTCAGGGAGGATAAGCACGCACTTCCTTGCGTGCGACGATATAGCTGCTCGGTCCCAGCTGTCAGGGGGAGGAATCGTTTTTATTTTGCGAGTAATAAGGAGGCACTTCCTTGTGTTCGAAGATGTAGCTGGTGGGTCCAGCTGTCAGCCTCACCGACTAAAGTCCTCTTCCGATGGCTGTCCTTCATTGACCACATTGACCACGCCGCACTGAGAGCACCAAGGCGATGGACGACGGTGAGGCCTAGGAAGGGAACGACGTGGAGCTGGGGAAGACACGGCAGTGGTGCCCACGCGGACGGGAGTATGTGGGTTGACTGCTTCGGCTGCGGTGTGAGGCTGCCGTCGCCGGAGAATAACAGGAGGTGTGGGTGAGTATAGAGGGATGTCATGGCCAGCGGTGGCAGCACAGCCAGACATGGGAGGCAGGAGCAGGCGGCACGGCCGACGCTGGTTTGGGCGGCTGGAGAAAGTAGACCAGAGGTTGAAGAAGCACGACGGCCGTTGGATGGACATCGTACGGTCGCTGCAGCTAGAATCGTTTATATTGACCAAGTTGACAAAGCCCTTGGTATGCGTCAACTTAGTAGGCCCATAGGTCAGCCTCTGAAATGGTGCGCCCCAGATGTCAGGGGGAGGAATCATTTTTGGGGCGGCTGAAGCTAGAATATCCGAGATTGAAGAAGAAGCACGGCATCCGTTGGTGGACATCCAACGACCACTGCTGCTAGAACCATGTGTTGACTATAAGTTGACAAAGCCTTGCATACGCGTCAACTTACTTTTTTTAGGGGACACGTCAACTTAGTAGGCCCACAAGTGTGTGGCAGAGAACTTATAGCCCATTTGCGATTTGTAAGAATGTACAATCCATTTTTGAATTCTAATGGAATTTACTACAGCCCATTTACAGTTTGTTAAAAGTATAGCCCATTTTCTAGCTAGGACAACGATTAATAATTTCAACCAACCGCTCAAAACAGAATTCAATAAAATTTCCCACATTTTGATGGGATCCAAAATATTTTTATCCCGAAATTTCTAGTCAGATTAAATACAATTTCAATATAAATTTGTATTACGTAAAAATCCAACAAAATATTGTGCGCGCAACAATTAATGAAATTAAAAATTTCAAAATCCAAAAACAATATTTTATAAACTAATTACATGTTTGGTGCATTTTTTTATAGTTACTACCCGGTTTTTATAATTACAACCCATTTATTATTTCTTAAAGCCCATTTTCTTGTTAAGCCTAATGCATCCCTCCTATGGAAGATTTGCAGCCCAGCGGGGCGGAGAATAACAAGTTGACCTTGCCTGGGTATTCCTCAAAAAATGTATAGTTGGGCTAGCCATTTTCAGCTTGAAAAAAAATTATTATCTGGGTTGGATATCTGGCCTGGGCTAGACGGGCCACAGCCCGCCCAGTTAATACCCTGCTCTCCTCTGAACAACAACGAAAACATCGCTCAAGAAAAACTCTGTAGTGCTCACACCTCAAAAACACAAATACTGCTCAAGGTGCTTGGTCCTAGCTGTCGGCCGCTCCTTATGTAATTCTCTCATTTATTGACTACATAGGTTCACAATGGTGTGGGACCGTGATGTCAGGAAACCAGGAGGAAGCAAAAAAATTATTGTTGTATATAATAAGGAGGCACTTGCGTACATGCGGCTATGACCTTGGTAGGTCCCCACTATCATCGTCTCCACGTAAAGTCGTCTCCTCATTCCTCATTTCCGTTGACCATGTTGACAACGCGAGACGGCGGCACCACGGCGAGTGTAACAACTCGAAGGACGACGGAGAGGGCCTCGCAGGCCCTACGGATGGTCTGATACAGCGCCCGCTGCTCATTCGAGAAGCCAGGATCATAGGGCCACATGTCCGCGATGGCATTGTTGTTCGCTTGTTCATTGGTGCTCGTTGAGGAGACGGAGGTTGCAACATGCTACCTCTTGAGCATGCGTTGGTTTTCCCTTGAAGAGGAAAGGGTGATGCAGCAAAGTAGCGTAAGTATTTCCCTCAGTTTTTTAGAACCAAGGTATCAATCCAGTAGGAGGATACACGCAAGTCGCCTCGTGCCTACACAAACAAATAAGAACCTCGCAACCAACGCGATAAAGGGCTTGTCAATCCCTTCACGGCCACTTGCAAAAGTGAGATCTGATAGAGATAATAAGATAAATATTTTTGGTATTTTTATGATATAGATTGGAAAGTAAAGATTGCAAAATAAAATAGATCGGAAACTTATATGATGGAAAATAGACCCGGGGGCCATAGGTTTCACTAGTGGCTTCTCTCAAGATAGCATAATCTACGGTGGGTGAACAAATTACTGTCGAGCAATTGATAGAAAAGCGCATAGTTATGAGAATATCTAGGCATGATCGACCGCTATCCAGCATGCATCTAGAGTATTAAGTTCATAAGAACAGAGTAACGCATTAGGCAAGATGACATGATGTAGAGGGATAAACTCAAGCAATATGATATAAACCCCATCTTTTTATCCTCGATGTCAATAATACAATACGTGCCTTGCTGCCCCTGCTGTCACCGGGAAAGGACACCGCAAGATTGAACCCAAAGCTAAGCACTTCTCCCATTGCAAGAAAGATCAATCTAGTAGGCCAAACCAAACTGATAATTCGAAGAGACTTGCAAAGATATCAAATCATACATATAAGAATTCAGAGAAGAACCAAATATTGTTCATAGATAATCTTAATCATAAACCCAAAATTCATCGGATCTCGACAAACACACCGCAAAAAGAATTATATCGAATAGATCTCCAAGAGAAGCGAGGAGAACTTTGTATTGAGATCCAAAGAGAGAGAAGAAGCCATCTAGCTAATAACTATGGACCCGAAGGTCTATGGTAAACTACTCACACATCATCGGAGAGGCTATGGTGTTGATATAGAAGCCCTCCGTGATCGATTCGCCCTCCGGCGGAGCGCCAGAAAAGGCCCCAAGATGGGATCTCACGGGTACAGAAGGTTGCGGCGGTGGAAATAGGGTTTCATGGTGTTCTCGGATGTTTTCGGAGTACATGAGTATATATAGGCAAAAGAAGTAGGTCGGTGGAGCCACGAGGGGCCCACGAGGGTGGGGACGCGCCTACCCCCCTGGGCGCGCCTCCCTGCCTCGTGGCCGCCTCGTTGCTTCCTTGACGTCCACTCCAAGTCTCCTGGATCACGTTTGTTCCAAAAATAACTCTCCCGAAGGTTTCATTCCGTTTGGATTCAGTTTGATATTCCTTTTCTACGAAACACTGAAATAGGCAAAAAAACAGCAATTTGCACTTGGCCTTTGGTTAGTAGGTTAGTCCCAAAAATAATATAAAAGTGTATAATAAAGCCCATTAAACATCCAAAACAAATAATATAATAGCATGGAACAACAAAAAATTATAGATACGTTGGAGACGTATCAAGCATCCCCAAGCTTAATTCCTGCTCGTCCTCGAGTAGGTAAATGATAAAAATAGAATTTTTGATGTGGAATGCTTCCTAACATAATCTTCTATGTAATTTTCTTTGTTGTGGCATGAATGTTCAGATCCGAAAGGTTCAAGATAAAAGTTTAATATTGACATAAAAATGATAATACTTCAAGCATACTAACTAAGCAATCATGTCTTCTCAAAATATCATGGTCAAAGAAAGTTCATCCCTACAAAATCATATAGTTTGATCATGCTCCATTTTCGTCACACAAGAATGATCTCATCATGCACAACCCCGATGACAAGCCAAGCAATTGTTTCATACTCTAGTAATCTCAACCTTTTTCAACTTTCACGCAATACATGAGCGTGAGCCATGGATATAGCACTATGGGTGGAATAGAATATAATGATGGGGGTTATGTGGAGAAGACAAAAAAGGAGAAAGTCTCACATTGACGCGGCTAATCAACGGGCTAGGGAGATGCCCATCAATTGATGTCAATGCAAGGAGTAGGGATTGCCATGCAACGGATGCACTAGAGCTATAAATGTATGAAAGCTCAACAAAAGAAACTAACTGGGTGTGCATCCAACTTGCTTGCTCACGAAGACCTAGGGCATTTGAGGAAGCCCATTGTTGGAATATACAAGCCAAGTCCCACTAGTATATGAAAGTGACAAAATAAGAGACTCTCTATCATGAAGATCATGGTGCTACTTTGAAGCACGGGTGTGGAAAAGGATAGTAACATTGTCCCTTTTATTTTATTTTATTTTTTTGGCCTTTTTTATTTGGCCTTTCTCTTTTTTCTCTCTCTTTTTTTGGGACAATGCTCTAATAATGATGATCATCACACTTCTATTTATTTACAACTCAAAGATTACAACTCGATACTAGAACAAAATATGACTTTACATGGATGCCTCCGGCGGTATACCTGAATGGGCAATGATTCAAGAGTTACATGTATGATGAATTATGCATGGTGGCTTTGCCACAAATACGATGTCAACTACATGATCATGCAAGGCAATATGACAATGATGAAGCGTGTCATAATAAAGGAAACTGTGAAAAGTTGCATGGCAATATATCTCGAAATGGCTATGGAAATGCCATAGTAGGTAGGTATGGTGGATGTTTTGAGGAAGATATAAGGATGTGTGATAGAGCGTATCATATCACGGGGGTTGGATGCACCGGCGAAGTTTGCACCAACTCTCAAGGTGAGAAAGGGCAATGCACGGTACCGAAGAGGCTAGCAATGATGGAAGGGTGAGAGTGCGTATGATCCATGGACTCAACATTAGTCATAAAGAACTCACATACTTATTGCAAAAATCTACAAGTCATTAAAAAACCAAGCACTACGCGCATGATCCTCGGGGGATAGATTGGTAGGAAAAGACCATCGCTCATCCCCGACCTCCACTCATAAGGATGACAATCAAAGAACACCTCACATTTCAAATTTGTTACACAACGGTTACCATACGTGCATGCTACGGGACTTGCAAACTTCAACACAAGTATTTCTCAAATTCACAATTACTCAACTAGCACAACTTTAATATCACCACCTTCATATCTCAAAACAATCATCAAGTATCAAACTTCTCATAGTATTCAATGCACTCTGTATGAAAGTTTTTATTATATCCATCTTGGATGCCTATCATATTAGGACTTAATTTTATAGCCAAAGCAAATTACCATGCTGTTCTAAAGGACTCTCAAAATAATTTAAGTGAAGCATGAGAGATCAATAATTTCTATAAAATAGAACCACCACCGTGCTCTAAAAAGATATAAGTGAAGCACTAGAGCAAAATTATCTAGCTCAAAAGATATAAGTGAAGCACAAAGAGTATTCTAATAAATTCCGATTCATGTGTGTGTCTCCAAAAGGTGTGTACAGCAAGGATGATTTTTGTAAACTAAAAAGCAAAGACTCAAATCATACAAGACGCTCCAAGCAAAACACATATCATGTGGTGAATAAAAATATAAAATCAAGTAAAGTTATCGATAGACGAAGATGAAAGAGGGGATGCCTTCCGGGGCATCCCCAAGCTTAGCCTTTTGGTTGTCCTTGAATTTTACCTTAGGGTGCCTTGGGAATCCCCAGCTTAGGCTCTTGCCACTCCTTATTCCATAATCCATCAAATCTTTACCCAAAACTTGAAAACTTCACAACACAAAACTCAACAGAAAATCTCATGAGCTCCGTTAGCGAAATAAAACAAACCACCACTTTAAGATACTGTAATGAAGTCATTATTTATTTATATTGGTGTTAAACCTACTGTATTCCAACTTCTCTATGGTTCATACCCCCCGATACTAGCCATAGATTCATCAAAATAAGCAAACAACACACGAAAAACAGAATCTGTCAAAAACAGAATAGTCTGTAGTAATCTGTATCAAACGCAAACTTTATGTAACTCAAAAATTCTACCAAAATAGGAAGATCTAAATAATTTGTTTATTGATCTACTGCAATTGGAATCAGTATTTTATCACGTTCTGGTGATTTTTAACAATTGTTTTCGTGAGCAGAAAGTTTCTGACTCTTTCAGCAAGATCAAATAACTATCATCCAAGAAGATCCTATAGGTTTTACTTGGCACAAACACTAATTAAAACATAAAACCACATCTAACCAGAGGATAGATCAATTATTTATTACTAAACAGAAATAAAAAGCAAGAAACAAAAATAAAATTGGGTTGCCTCCCAACAAGCGCTATCGTTTAACGCCCCTAGCTAGGCATAAAGGCAAGAATAGATCTAGGTATTATCATCTTTGGTTGGCAATTCTTCAACAGAACACTTATAACCCTTAGGAGTTTCCTTATTTTTGTTAATGATCAAACTCCGAGGCAAGAAATCAAGAAATTCATTTGTAGCAAAAGGTTCCTTAATGATAGCGAAAAAATTGGGGTGAACAATTATGGATTTGAGATCTGCATTTTCCTTACTAGAAGATTCACCCTTATTTTTAGGAACATACATCAATTTGGCAACTTTGGCATTAGGAGAATTTGGAGTATTTCTCACGGAAGAAAAGGCAGACCCTAAGTTGGTAATAATATCCTCAAGTTTATCAATTCTTGTGGAATCTTGATCTATCTTTTCGTTAACTATGGGTTCCTTTTCCTTAAAAAAATTCAGAGTAACTCCTACCTTAGATCCATATTGGGAATTTGGTTGTGGATCTTTTTATCCAAATTTTCAATCGACTCTATAGTGGCAACTTTATTTTCAATAATTTCAAGCCTTTGCATCACATGTTCCAAAGTTAAATAGTTCCATTAACCAAAAGAGGTGGTGGGCCAAACAAATCCATCATAGCATTATAAGAATCAAAAGTATGGCTACCCAAGAAATTCCCTCCGGTAATGGTATCAAGAATATATCTATTCCAAGGAGTGATGCCTACATAAAAATTGCAAAGAAGAACGGAAGTAGATTGCTTCCTAGTGGATCTATTCTGAGCATTGCAAATTCTGTACCAAGCGTCTTTTAGATTTTCTCCCTCCCTTTGTTTAAAATTAAGAACTTCATGATCGGGAGTGCTAACAATTATAGAAGGACTAGACATGACGACGAAACAGACGATCTAACACACGGAGACACAAGAGGCAAGCGAAAAGAGGCGAACGGAAAAAGAGGGCGAATAAAACGACAAAGGTGAAGTGGGGGAGAGGAAAACGAGAGGCAAATGGCAAATAATGTAATGCGAGGGATAAGAGTTTGTGATGGGTACTTGGTATGTCTCGACTTGACTTGGTGTACACCTCCCCGGCAACGGCGCCAGAAATTCTTCTTGCTACCTCTTGAGCATGAGTTGGTTTTCCCTTTAAGAGGAAAGGGTGATGCAGCAAAGTAGCATAAGTATTTCCCTCAATTTTTGAGAACCAAGGTATCAATCTAGTAGGAGGATACACGAAAGTCGCCTAGTACCTACACAAACAAATAAGAACCTTGCAACCAACACGATAAAGGGGTTGTCAATCCCTTCACGGCCACTTGCAAAAGTGAGATCTGATAGAGATAATAAGATAAATATTTTTTTGTATTTTTATGATATAGATTGGAAAGTAAAGATTGCAAAATAAAATAGATCGAAAACTTATATGATGGAAAATAAACCCGGGGCCATAGGTTTCACTAGTGGCTTCTCTCAAGATAGCATAATCTATGGTGGGTGAACAAATTACTGTTGAGCAATTGATAGAAAAGCGCATAGTTATGAGAATATCTAGGCATGATCATGTATATAGGCATCACGTCCGCGACAAGTAGACCGAAACGATTCTGCATCTACTACTATTACTCCACACATCGACCGCTATCCAGCATGCATCTGGAGTATTAAGTTCATAAGAACAGAGTAACGCATTAGGCAAGATGACATGATGTAGAGGGATAAACTCAAGCAATATGATATAAACCCCATACCTTTATCCTCGATGGCAACAATACAATACATGCCTTGCTGCCCCTGCTATCACTGGGAAAGGACACCGCAAGATTGAACCCAAAGCTAAGCACTTCTCCCATTGCAAGAAAGATCAATCTAGCAGGCCAAACCAAACTGATAATTCAAAGAGACTTGCAAAGATATCAAATCATACATATAAGAATTCAGAGAAGAACCAAATATTGTTCATAGATAATCTTGATCATAAACCCACAATTCATCGGATCTCGACAAACACACCGCAAAAAGAATTACATCGAATAGATCTCCAAGAGAAGCGAGGAGAACTTTGTATTGAGATCCAAAGAGAGAGAAGAAGCCATCTAGCTAATAACTATGGACCCGAAGGTTTGTGGTAAACTACTCACACATCATCGGAGAGGCTATGGTGTTGATGTAGAAGCCCTCCGTGATCGATCCCCCCTCCGGCGGAGCGCCGGAAAAGGCCCCAAGATGGGATCTCACGGGTACAGAAGGTTGCGGCGGTGGAAATAGGGTTTCGTGGTGCTCTCGGATGTTTTCAGGGTACATGACTATATATAGGCGAAAGAAGTAGGTCGGTGGAGCCACGAGGGGCCCATGAGGGTGGGGGGCACGCCTACCCCCCTGGCCGCGCCTCCCTGCCTCGTGGCCGCCTCGTTGCTTCCTTGACATCCACTCCATGTCTCGTGGATCACGCTTGTTCCAAAAATAACTCTCCCGAAGGTTTCATTCCGTTTGGATTCTGTTTGATATTCCTTTTCTGCGAAACACTGAAATAGGCAAAAAAACAGCAATTTGCACTGGGCCTTTGGTTAGTAGGTTAGTCCCAAAAATAATATAAAAGTGTATAATAAAGCCCATTAAACATCCAAAACAGATAAGATAATAGCATGGAACAATAAAAAATTATAGATACGTTGGAGACGTATCACAGCACAGGTCCTCCTGCGCTGGTAGCTCTTCCGCCATTAGGGCGTCAAAGTGCAGCCGCACCTGCTCTATGGTGAACATGACATGAACCGGCTTGGACAGTGGCGACAGGCTCCTGGTCGGAAGCTACGTCCATCGTCTGATTGTCGTCGCTCAGCTCGGCGAGCTCGCTGGCGAGCCAGCATGTCCGGCTACTGGACCGAGCCGCTGCGAAGCATGATTCTGACTGCCCTGGCCCACCCAGACCGCCTCCCTCGCATGCGTGCACTTTCCGCCCGAAACGGCCAGCACCGCCCACCTCGCTTCCAAGTGCAAGCGATTGCTCCGCCTTCAAACGACACAAGTGCCATCCGTTTGTCCGTCTACCGCCCACATTAATGATACGTGGTTGCTGAGGCGGCTACTCCGACGCCACACGTCCGTCCCTCCGCCGCCCACCATTGCTACATAAACTACTGCGCCGTCCATAGCAGCAGTCATCCACCTCCGTTCCCTTTCTCATGTCCACACCATCACTGCCCACAATGGCTTCCTCGCGGTCCAGCGCTCTTGGGGACGGGTGGACGACGGACCACAAGGAGATGGCAACCATTGCTGCCGACTGGCTGGCCGTCAGGTAGCCGGAGGACGACGACGTCCCAATGGAGAACATGGTAGTCGACGATCCAGCGCCAACCCCCTCCTCCGTGCCATCCTCACCGGTGCATTGCACCATGACCATCGGCGAGGCCCATGCCCAATACATGGACACGGTGAGGCAGAAGCGTCAGGAGCTGTTCCGGGAGGCGCAGGCCGACGCCGCCTACAACCACCATCTCCTCCAGGAGCACCTGCAGGCGGAGGAGTAGATCACCATGGAGCGGGCGGAGCAGGAGGCGTTGCTCGATTCGTACCGCTCCGCCCGCGAGGGCCGCCTCGAGCGCTGGCGGTACCGCATGCGGGTGGCGGAGGCTGCGGCCGCCTACAAAGAGGGCGATGAAGCGGGCGAGGCGCTGTTTGGCGAGACCGAGGACGAGGCAGAGGACAATGCCGGCTCCAACGAGTCCCCGCTCCGCTGGCGTCGACGAGGCCCTGCTCCGCCGAGGCCCGTGGTGCCAACAACGAGGCAGAGGACACCACCGGCTCCGCCGATGCCCCGCTCCGCCGGCACCGAGGCGAAGGATTTTGCCGGCTTCGACGAGGCCCTTCTCCGCCGAGGACCCGCCGCGCCAACAACGAGGCAGAGAACATCGCCGGCTCCACCGAGGCCCCGCCCCGCCGGCACCGAGGCGGAGGACCTC
This sequence comes from Triticum aestivum, assembly GCF_018294505.1. Taxonomy (NCBI): domain Eukaryota; kingdom Viridiplantae; phylum Streptophyta; class Magnoliopsida; order Poales; family Poaceae; genus Triticum; species Triticum aestivum. The sequence goes on from NC_057796.1 coordinate 292,663,644, forward strand.
GCCGGCTTTAGCGAGGCCCCGCCCCGCCAACAATGAGGCAGAGGACATCGCTAGCTCATCCGAGGCCCCACCCTGCCAGCAACGAGGGGGGATTCCCCCCGCTCCATCGAGGCGCCGCCTCACCGGCAACGAGACAGAGGACATCGCCAGCTACATCGAGGCCCCGCCCCGCTGCCAACGAGGCCGCGCCACACAGAAAACGAGGAAGAGTAGAACACGGTAGGTCGCCGCCGCTCTGGTCCAAGTAAGGCCACCACTGCTACCCTCCGGTTGAAGCCAGGCTAGGCGGGTTGACCATTGACGGCCGATTAGCTTCTTGGCGGCGACGTGGAGTCGGAGAGCTATGTTGGAGAAGGACGATGCTTCAGTTACTTAACTGCTGGTGCAGTTGGGTCACTGACACGTTGGCCCAACAGGCATCTGGGCCACATGTCGGTTATGCAACTGCACCTGCAGTTAAGTCACTGAAGCTCAATCCGCTAGAGAAGAAGCTTCTGTTCGGCTCAGCCGGACACAGGTGGGTAGCTTCGGTTAATTAATTATACCTCCAGCGCACCCCCTTTTTAGTTGAAGAATGTATGAAATGTAATGAAATCCAGCATGTTTATATGAAATCCGACCGTGTATGAATGAATTTAGTTCAATTAGTTTGAATTCTTGTATCACTGGCATTGGATGAACATGAAAAACAATACGTACTAGCATTATTCCCAGGGTGATCACCTCGTTTGCAGCAGTTTCACATGTACTCCCTCCGGTCCTTTTTAGTCTGCATACAAGTTTTGTCTGCAGTCAAAGTATCTCTACTTTGACCAATCTTATAGAAAAAAGTATGAACATTCACAATGTAAAATCAACTGACTTGAAAGAAATCTAATATGCGAAGTAAAAAGGAACAGAGGGAGTACAAAGAGTTCGAGCAGCTTTTTAGCATTCCTGTACATTGCAATCAAACACACATGCCTGACAATTCATAGAGAACATTCAAAACAATCGATGATTATGCATCTCAACGATTCACATGTCTGAGCCAATATTTACTTCACAACTAAAGAATAAAGAAAAATCGATCGATGCTGCTGACAGCAAAGGGCGTCCCATTAGAAAATATCAAACGCATGTCTTCTTGCTAATATCAATGAGGAAAATTTGACAAGGTTGTCCCATTCCAAAATGTCAAATGCGTGTTGTTTTGCGTACATCAATGAGCAAACTTTGACAAGGTTTTCCCATTCCAAAATATCAAATGCCTATGATTGTAGAATGGGCAGGGTTTGCCATCAGTTTGGACATTGACATGACACCTCGTGCTAAATAAACCAGCCGTTCTTTTTGTGCGGTTCCACCAAAATCAACCAAATTCGTGCGTGGCTTGTATGATTTCGCCTTTATATGTTGCAACGCCTTGAACATATCGGCACCTCCTTTCTTGTGGTGGAAATGAATGATTTGATGTATTCATGAACATTTTGTGCAGTTCCCATTGAAATCAAGTTGAGCACCCCTGATTGCACAAATATAAAAAAGTGATTAGTATAAAGCAAACTGTTCTATGAATTGACAGTTTAAACAGGCACCTACATGGTCCATGTAGAGCACACTTTAAAAAAATGGAACTCACCAGAAAGAATCCTAGAAAAACATTGTACTTGCGCATCACAGCAAAAAAGATGGAGATCTGTCAGTCCTTCTGAGCTGAAGTTAGTTTGCTCTTGTGGGGAGTAATGTAACCATTCTTCAACTGCTCCTTCTGATGAGAAGATAGACAGGGCTTCTTCATCCTGGCATAATCGGAACTAGTCACTTCACATACTCCAAATTCTTCTTCAGAGGAGGATGATCCTGTTGTGCAAAGACAAGAGGACAACTAAATGCTAGCATCCCTATTTTCTCGAAAAGAAGGAAAGGAAATATTTAAAACATCACATATGAAGCACTTCTCAAGGACAATACCACTTTCTCATGACAATATCTAAACAGTAGCACAACACCAATACAGATGACAAAGCTCAATCATATGGATGAAATCCGTGGGCGAGTACCAACCTTTGTCAGGAGGCTTATTGTGTAGAGCATACAGATCAAGCACTTCTCCGGAACCATCTGTTGTTATCTACTGTGGTTGCCATGCTTACTATATACTCCTCGATTAGTTTAATGTTTCCAACATCTTCTTGTGCAGTTCCACTAAAATATATGGTATCTTCAAAGAAGATCCATGTTTGCACAAGTAGAGATAATTACATATTACATTAAGAGTGGCATCAAATCAGTGGCAAAACAATTGCTCGTTCCAGCCATAGCAATAAATTAAGATGCAAAACTATATCATTACTTGTGTCATCGCAGTTCCAGTGCTTCATTACAGCACCGGGAGTTGATTTTTGTTTTTCTTCCACTTGTTCTTCCCCTTCATCACTTGGTTTAATAACAGACAAGCTTCGCCTTCAATGTAAGATTTGGCATGTTAATTAGGGAGCACAAGTATAGCACTAAACAACGACATTAATTTTCTGATGAAAGTGGCAAAATATAGGCCAACAGTTGTGAAATATCCTTATCTTACCTCAATGGGATATTATGGTGCACATACAAATTGGAAGTCTTGTCTCCATTTGTGCAGTTCACTAAAATCAAGCAACATTGCCGTACAAGTAGCACAACATATGCAAGCACACTGCACAATCATGTGAAAGAAGGCTAGTACTGACTTCTCATGACGCGGAATTCAAACAACTCACAAGAAGAAGATCTGAACCAAATTTGCCAACACGGATAGGAAGTAAGATCTCCTCTTGTGCAGTTCCACTAAGATCAAGCAATCAAGCAACGTTGCCGGTGTGACATTTTGGTTGAACTGCACAAAACACTCTTAAAACAAAAGTGTTTTGTGCAGTGCAACAAACGGTCACAATAGCAACGAGGTGAAGTAGATAACCCTGTTTACATAGAGGTGCAAAGGAAACAACTAGTGGTCAAGAATGGTGGATGACACATAAGCCAACAAAAAGAAGCATCTAACTTATCTAAATGGGAAAGAAAGCAAGACAATAGCATTTCTCAAACGGTGGCATTGATTGATATTAACAGAGAGATTATATTAACAATAAAATTTGTTAAACATGTAATTTGCTTTTAACTGTGGCATTGCATCAATTTTCCAGCGGCATTATTAGAGGGTGTTTGTTTACAAGGACTTTTTGGTGTAGGGACTAAAAGAAGTCCCTTTCAGTCCCATCTAAACCAAACAGGAGGGACTTTTAGGGACTAAAAGTGGGCCTTTGGGACTAAAGAAAGAAGACCCCGAGGGAGAGTCTTTTTGGGAATTTTTCCAACAGTTGCCCCTGCCCCGCATCGCACCTTATCTCTATTTGTTCATTACTAGGGGTAACATGGTCTTTTAGCATGTCATTTAATAACCTCTAGTACATGTTTAGTCCCTGGAACCAAGCAGGTAGGGACTAGGGACTTTTTAGTTGGGACTAAAAAAGTCCTAGGACTTTTTAACCAAACAGGGCCTTAGATTAACAACAGCTAAAGAGTTGCACGGGATAGTGGACGCACCAGCACCATGTGCATCTACCGATGTATGAAGGGGTGATGCACAATCTGTTGCAATAAAGAACAAACAACCAAGGAGCATATTTGTGTTGGTCCCAGTTTTGTTATCTTTAGACACCTTTCCCTATGTGAGCGCAGCAAATCTAGTCCTGCTCAAACTCTACAGCCTTGTCCCCCAAAACAAAAAGATTAGTTCGTTACAGATGTGTGTACTGCGTTTGTCATTGTTTTCCCTTTTCGACCAACGTAGGTGCTGGATAGCCAGTCTGTACTAGTACTTTCCCCCCTTCCTTTCCTCCATGAACCACGTCCTAGATTCATGCTATACAACTTTCCCCCTTCCTTTCCTTTTTGAACCACGTCCTAGATTCATGCTATACAACTTTCCCCACCACTTTCCTCCATTCCTTTCCTCTTTGAACCACGTCCTAGATTCATGCTATACAAATTTCCCCACTACTTTCCTGTTTGATCCAACACCTAGATTCGAGTGCAGAAGCGGAAAAAGGCCACATGCAGCTAGAGCAATGCATGTGGAATAAGTAAATTATACCTTAAGGTTCTTGGGGTGTGGTTCGGTGGGCGACCGGAGGCCATTCTGCCCACACTATGTACAGCGGCGAGGAAGAAGGGGTCGGAGGCCCTCCCGCGCCGCCGCTGGGTGAAAGAGAACAGCTGCGCCGGTAGTGGATTCCCACCCTCGCCGATGGCGACAACGTTAAGCCTCCTTCCCTTCCTGGTGGACGGATCTTGCCGGCTCTTTGACCAGTAGTGAGGGGAGAGAGAGGCCAACGAAGTCTTCTTTAGATCTGGAGAGGGTGTGATAGTGTGAAGAGAGCAACTACAAGCGCTAAGGCTCCAGCGTGTATATATATAGTGGAGAGAGTGTGAAGAGTGCAAACCCTAGAAAACAAGCGTCGAGGCTGCAACGTATATGTGATGAGGTGATTATACGGTCACTACGAGATCGTTAGCTCGATATCCATCCATTTAACCAGTCAAAGAATCCTCCTGGCACTGCCCCAGATCACTTTCTCTCTCTGTCATGCGGGGCCTACCTTTCATTGGGTGGAAGAAAGAAGTCGAACAAAAACAAAATTATACTCAAGTGTGGTTATCGAACCCGAGACCTCAAGTTTGATGAGTGAACAGGCTAACCAGCTACACCACCCTCATCTTATGTTTAACGAGAGCAAAATAACCTTTTATACATTCCTGCATTCGTGTGACAAGCATGCCATGTTTTTTTTGCGTGGGAGTCATTGGGATTTAAATCATAATCGTGTCATGTGGCTTTGGTGGCAAGGTCTTTTGGGATTTAAAGCAGTGTTGGTGGTACAGAAATAATGCAGCCTTAGTCACCTTACCTCTCTCCACGTAGTATGTTGGGTCCCACCAGTCAGAGGGTGAAACAAACATATTAATATGAAAAAATAAAAGCGCCAACGGTGTATCTTACCTCACACATCTCGCTACTGCTCGTGAACACTGTCCAATTGATCCCTCTGTTCGCTCACGTACTATTTTAAGTGAATCCTTATTATAACATGCACACAATTTTGGGCACTTGTATTCAACCTAAGTCAGTGTGCCACCGTATCTCGTACTACTCCCTCCGTCTAGGTGTAATAAGTCACGTTAGAAGGTGCAGCGGGGCCAAGGTGCAAGCAGATTGGAGGAGAAGGAGAAACTTGACTGGTCCTTCCTCCAATCAAAGCCCCGATTTCTGTCTCTAAATGCAACAATTAATCACAACAACTAAGAGATGTCGTTTTAGCTACCATGCAGGGCCACGTATTAACTCGCATGCAAGCCGACTTTGATTTCTTGACTGATCAATGCATAGTTGCGCTCCATGCATTGGGTTTCCACGGGAGATAACAAGGCAGAGTAAGGAGCGTTTGGTTACATTGCTTAGGCTGGTCATAGTGGTAACTTGGACTAGTAACATGCATATGTTACTAGTCTATGTTACTACCTCCATAGTGGGTAGTAACATATGGATGGTAACATGCAAGTCTTCATTAATTGAGATATAGACTCATTTTACCTCGGGATGTGTTATGTTACAGTAACATATTATGTTACCACAAGCATCTCTTTCCTCATTAACTCCATGTCACATAAGCAATTTTTTCTTGGGATGTGCTGTGTTACTACCTAAGTTACTCCCACTATGGCTAGCCTTAGTAAGGAAATTTCTCAGCTAGCCCAGCTAGCCAGCTTTCGCTTTGCCAACCTTGCCTGGTCAAACGGTTTAGTTCTTTTTCTTACCAGCCTTGCCCCATGAAAATCGTTGTCATGAGTGGGTCGCCGATTTTTCCGTGCGCGAAGTTTGCCGTCAGAAACGAGCTGATCTGGCTCTCCTGAGCTAGCAAGGTTTTTCTAGCCCACCCAAGCTAGCTGGCCCACAAAAGCTAACATATTTTAACAGTTCCAAACGCCTAACCTTGCCCGGCTAGGCTATAAATTGTTCTTGCTAAGGATCGAAACGCTCCCTAAGTAACAACGTTCGCTAGCAACGAGGCCGGGAGGGGATTGAGATGCGAAGTTAATGGACGACGCCTAAACATTTTGGGAATATCTGATTTTCGTAAGATGACTTAACACCTAGACAGAGGGAGTACTACTCATCAGTCCAGGTTTGATGGAATATTCGTCACCTCTTCTCTTCTTGTACGTACTCCATTTGTATCTCACTTCCCGTGGCTTCGCACTCGCACGATATTCCCATTCTATGAACCTGTGTGTGCGTGTGTGTGTGTGTGTGTTTAGCAGCATGTGTGTGTTAGAGAGAGCGACACATCGACCTACTCCTACAGAGAGATCGTGTGTGGTGTACGATTTATCTGTGAGAGTCGGTGCATCCTCTCGTATCCGGGCGTCCGGTCGGGATAGGCAAACAGCTACCATGCCCGCTCCTGACCAGCCTGGCCCACCCAAGGCCTCTCCATCGCCCGCGTGTGCTTCCCACCCAAAACGATCAGCGTCGCTCCAAAGAATCGGTGCCGCATTCATGCCTGGGCAGAGCAGACGCGACCTCTTACTGGCGCCTGCGTTGAAGGGAGAAGCGGATTCAAGAGTGATGGTTGCTTCATCCGTCTTACTGCTGGGTCTATGTGATTTGACGGCTCATTGGTCATTATTACCGAGGTGGTACGACTGCTGGATGTCCCACGCTTTCGGCGAAAGGAGGTACTACTAGATTACAATTTTCTCCATTTTCTTACAGCGGAGGAGTGCGAAAGCAGTGAAAACACGCAAGCTCAGTGATTACATGGCCCACCTCACACTATCACTATATTTTCTGGACACCGTGTGAACCTAACTCTTTACATAGTACTAGTATAGTGCGTACTGTAATTTCTCAGCGAGATAAATTTGTACAATGCTATGAAGCTTCCAGCTTCTGTTTCATGTATCTTGCGTCCAAGGTTGCCCGTTGCAACATTTCATCAAATACAAAGGAGACTAACATGCATGATATTGCATCTCAATGATTGACACATCATAGCCAATATGTACTCCCTCCGTTCCAAAATAAGTGTCTCAACTTTATGCAAACTTTAGTACAAAGTTGTACTACTACTAAAGTTGACACTTATTTTGGAACAGAGACTGCTAAAGAAAAAACGGTCCATGCAGTCCCTAGCCCTTGAACTGTAAACCCTAACTAGGCTTTAATTTGTTGGCAACGTTGGAGCTTCCCAAGAAATGAAGTTTGCAACCCTTTGACCATCGGATCATTTTGTGCAGTTTCACCAAAATCGAGATGAGCATCCCTGTGGCAAAGAAATTGAAGAAGCGTGATTAGAATATGATTACTGGGACTAGTTGATGAGACATAAACTCATCAAAAATACTGTACGTAGAAGCCAGTAGAGGTATGTGCGGGGCAAATAAGTAGAGAAATATCCACATGGAGTGATGTGGGCAGCTAGGGCAGTGGTGCAAGCTAGCTGTAAAGGAAGTTGTACCTGAGGGATATCGGGACGTAGCTCAACCTAGAGGAGGGCGGCGGGAGGCGGCAACTGCCCACGACGCAGCAGTGAGCAAGGGACGAAGGCAACCTCACCGGCTTTGTGAAAGAGAACAGCGGGGACCTCTGATCGCGATGTGCCAACAGTGGGTTTTCACCGTCCGCGACGGCGACCGCATCTACACTAAGCATCCACCCCTTCCCCCGGCAGACGTGATCCGCCCGGATGTTAGAGATGTGGCCACAGTCGTTTTGTGCGAGAGAGTGTGAAGAGAGCAACCCCAACAAGCAACCGTGTAGGCTCGTCCTGGCTATGTATATAGTGGAGTGGTTTCCTTTTCTCTCCTTATGAACCTATTTATATTGCGTACGTGCCACTGAAGAAAAAAATCTTTATTTATAAATGACCCGGCACCGTTCATGCGTGGTTCCCGATCGTCCATTATTTATAAGTGAGTAATTACTACTAGACGCGTCAAATTATCACGTGGGCTGCATCATCTTACAGAAATGAGCTCCACTGTGTCACGTGTGTGGTTGGGGAAGACGCAAAAGACGCAAAGAGTGCTACTAGTACACTATATGCGTGGGTGCGTGCACCTCTTCTCTTCAAGCATGGTTATTAAAAGTATATCCCACTACTGTACTACCACGCAGTTATTATATATGGGCAAAGAGTATAGGCAGTAATAATGACTAATAAGCCGTGAAATCACGAGGCCCACCTTTCTCTATGTTTGACCGAGGAAGCAGTCATCATTTCACTCCTCGTTGAATATCCATCCACTGCTACCTCCGCAAATAAATAAAAATCCGCTTCTACCTCCGTAGCATGGTTAATAATATAGCCATGTCAATCACAACGTAGAAATATCATTCACTGGTACAATAGGGCTGGATCTAAGGCAGGTGATTTTTTTACTTTGTCTCTTCTCTTTTTGTCTCATTTACTCATTTTACATAGGAGCACATGTAGAGGATGGCTATTCCTTTCGATGGGACTTCTTCATGGGCTTTAAGACTAAGCAGCTCCGAATTATGCCCGCTGCCCACCACTCTGAATCGTGCCATCTATGATAGGGAGTAGTCCCATTGCAACAATGAGGTCCACTAGGTCTAGCACGTCCTGTAAGAAGAGATTGTCATGCAAAACATACATCTTATTGCCTTCTTCCTCGTACAGTACGTACCACTAGTATGTACTACTAGTACTACTAGTACTACTAGTACTCGTTCTCCTATAAACCTTGCGCTTGGCATCTCCAAAATGTTAACCTTGCGATTGGCTCTTCGCCTCTTCGGGAAGTCGAGCAATAATGCTACTGCAGTATATATTGTTCTGGCTATATGAGACCAAATGAATTGCTGCACATCCACCACGTGCGTACTATTACGTCCGTTTCAATATGGACTACATGCGGAGCAAAATGAGTGAATCTACACTCTAAAATACGTCTATATACATCAGTGTTTGGAGTATGTACTAGTAGAGTAGTTCATATTGAAATCTACTAAAGGACATATATTCCAAACAATATGATAATCTCTCTAACCAAGGTAGGGACGAGGAGTAAACGGAGGGAGTAGTAAAATTTTCTCCTCGTCCTACGAGCCACCGCGCGCGTGGGCGAGGGAGCGGGCGTAAGGCGTAGTAAGCAAGCTTCACCTCATCCTGCGAGCCACTGCGCCCGTGGGCGGGGGAGATGGCGTAATAAGCAAGCTTCTCCTCGTTCTGCGAGTTGATGGGACACATCAAAAGTAATATGTGCAGAGCATCTCGAGTGTATAGAGCCTTGCCTCTAAGGTAGGCCCCACATGGTTTGCCTCTTTTTTAACATAACGCGTCAAGTCGCAATTTGTTTGTTCACCCGTGGTAGACGATCCACCGTCAAGTGGACAACCAGTACACGTGTCAAATTACCATGTGGGCTGCCTTTTCGTAAAGAAATGAGCTCCACCGTGTACCCGCGCATGTGTGGTTGGGAAAGAGACGGGAGTACGTGCGCCGTGCATGCACCTCTTCTCTTCATGCATGTCCCCCACCTACTGGGTGTGTGTGAGAGAGATACAAACCTAGACAGATGGCGTGTGCGTTCGTGAGTGTTTTTTGTTGGGGGGAGGGTGTGATTTCGTGAATGTATTTGTGGGAATATGTGTCGATGACATCTCAAACAAAAATTTGACACATGCAATGTGTGTGAAATAGAGGCCTATCTATATCATATATAGAGGGGGCGATCCACGAGAAGAGAGGGAGGGGTCATAGATATCGATAGAGTCGAAGAGAGGATCAAGTGGGTGGGTGCGAGATCGATGAAGAGAGCCATCGAAATTGTGTGTGTGTGCAAGTCAAAGATATAGGGCGACTGACCCACTGGAATGTCAGAGGGCACATGGCAAGTTTGTGTGAGGGAGACATGACTAGAGCGCTCGATGTATCGGTGTGTGTGTGGGGGGGAGGGGGGCAGAGGCTTAACTAGAGAGGTAGAACGACTTGTATATGTGTTGAGAAGGAGAGACCCAGCTATGTCTTGAGGGAGATCGGTCGACATCCATACATAACTGAAGGACGGGAAATAGGTTGGGACACAGAGAGAGAGAGAGAGAGAGAGAGAGAGGAGAGAGAGAGAGGGAGAGGGGTAGAGTGCTGGATGGGTGATGGAGTTGCTTCTCGAAGATGGTGGGAGAGGCCTAATAGACAAACTAAGGGTAGAACTGCAATATTATCAATAAGAGTGGGATGTGTTTCTGTGTGTGCCTGTGCATGATAGATGTGTCGGGACACATGCATGGATGATGAAGGGGAACCATGTGTTTGGTAAGCAAACCTAACTAGATCGGTAGATCAATTGTTGTTTGTCGGAGGAAGGGAGAGACATAACTAATGAGGTAGATCAATCGACGCGTGGGGAAAAACGAGTTATAAGAACCTAGCTAGCTATATGTATAGCGGGAGATCGGTCGGTGTACATCCATTTGTTAGAGGCAAATAGAGCCCAGTGAGACGGATATACAGAGAGAATGGAGCTAGGAGGTGGTGCTAGAGGCCGAGCTACTAGCTAGATAGGGGGAGGAGTGTGCGATTCTGAGATCGATGAAAAGAGGGGCGAGAGTTTACACATGTGTGGGACCGTATGAGAGACACGAGGCATGGACACAGAAAGGAGGAGATGGAAGGTGCGTCTGTATGTTGTAGGCAGACATCGCTAGAGAGGTTTATCGATCGGTGTGTGTCAGAAAGGAGTTGTGGAGACTGTGGGAGAACGACCTAAAGAAAAAACTGAATGTGCGCGATGGATAGAATGCGGAGGGAGGGGGAGGGCGTGTGCATGCACGAGAGAGAGTTAGTGCTAGCTACAAAGGTTAGAGGATTGTGTGGGTGTAAGAGACTAACAAAGATCATAATTTGATTTGAAAGTGGATTCATATATTTGAATAGGAGATCATAGTGTTATAAACATATGCATGCATGAATATAGCGGTGATACGCGTGATGTGGTTTTGCACATGTTATACCATAATGTGATAATGCATGACGTTTGCAACTCACAGCTAAATGTCGAACAATCTAAACCATACTATACATCGAACAATCTCACATTTTATTTGAATTTGTGATAATGTGTGGCGTTTGCAGCTTACAACTAAATATTGAACAATCAAAACAATACTATATATCAAGCAATCTCACAATTTATTTGAATTTGTGGTAATGTGTGGCGTTTGCAACTCACATCTAAATACTTGTAGGCGTAGGGGGCGGGGCACCATACATTATGTGATAAACACATTATACATATGAGACATGGTTTAGATTATGAAGATCTAGCTAGAGCTTGAAATGTACTGTGATTTGAAATCAACATAAAGTGGATTCAAAAAATCGAGTTCGAGTTCATATAGTACACATAGTTCATATCTAACTCGACAGTAATCATGTGGTGTGCTGTGAAGATAATACACAAACAATGGTTTAACTTGACAATAATGATGATTGTAGATCTTATTAAAATAGAGAAACGGATTCAAATGGTTTGACTTCACAACAATCATTATTATAGATCTTATTCAAATAGAGAAACGAATTCAAATTTAGTTCATATTGAAGCGGTAGTATATACGTTTGGAATGCACTAAAACGTTCATTTGAGTAGCAGGTTGCATGCATTATACACGTAGCGAAATATTTTAATCGAACATAACATGAATTAAAAGTTTTGAATGGCATTTGTAATGCGAATTGATTTAGTACAGTACACGGGACTAGACTCTCTTGTGTGGTGCGAATTGATTTCTTTTTGTTTTTTCATCGATGGAAGTGCGAATTGATTTGGTACAGTACACGTTAGGCTTGTCCGGAAATGTCAACCCGCGCCTTGTTACCCCGAAATATTTAAGATATGTCTTTGTCTTGTTGTGCTCCGAAAACTCCCTCCATCTCAACCCGCGCCTTGCTATCCCAAAATTACAACGCGCGCGAAAACTCCCACCTCCTGCGAAATCTTGACACCCGAAATGCCCATGATACCCCTGAACCGAAAGAATCGCCTAGCTCAAATCGGTGGTAGTACTTTCGTAACTAACCCCACATTTTGGACAAGCGCGATTGATGTAGTCGTATGTCTTCACGATCCGACCGATCACGCACCGAACGCACGGCACCTCTGAGTTCTGCACACGTTCAACTCGATGACGTCCCTCGAACTCCGATCCAGCTGAGCTTTGAGGGAGAGTTCCGTCAGCATGACGTCGTGGTGACGATGATGATGTTCTACCGATGCAGGGCTTCATCTAAGCACCGCTACGATATTATCGAGGTGGACTATGGTGGAGAGGGGCACCGCACACGGCTAAAAGATCCAAGAGATCAATTGTTGTGTCTATGGGGTGCCCCTCTCCTCCGTATATAAAGGGGGGAGGAGAGGGCCGGCCAAGGGGAGGAGGCGCGCCCAAGGGGGAGTCCTACTCCCACCGGGAGTAGGACTCCTCCTTTTCCTATTTGGAGTGGGAGAGGGAAGGAAGAGGAAGGAGGGAGGAAGGAAAGGGGGGGCCAGCCCCCCTCCCAATTCGAATTGGGCTTGGCGGGCGCCCCCTCCCTTGCTCCTTTCCCCTCCTTTCCACTAAAGCCCATTAAGGCCCATATACCTCCCGGGGGGTTCCGATAACCTCCCGGAGCTCCGGTATTATCCCGATCTCACCCGGAACCATTCCGGTATCCAAATATAGTCGTCCAATATATCGATCTTTACGTCTCGACCATTTCGAGACTCCTCGTCATGTCCGTGATCACATCCGGGACTCCGAACAACCTTCGGTACATCAAAACACATAAACTCATAATATAACCGTCATCGAACTTTAAGCGTGCGGACCCTACGGGTTCGAGAACTATGTAGACATGACCGAGACACGTCTCCGGTCAATAACCAATAGCGGAACATGGATGCTCATATTGGCTCCCACATATTCTACGAAGATCTTTATCGGTCAAACCACATAACAACATACGTTGTTCCCTTTGTCATCGGTATGTTACTTGCCCGAGATTCGATCGTCGGTATCTCAATACCTAGTTCAATCTCGTTACCGGCAAGTCTCTTTACTCCTTCCGTAATACATCATCCCGCAACTAACTCATTAGTTGCAATGCTTGCAAGGCTTAAGTGATGTGCATTACCGAGTGGGCCCAGAGATACCTCTCCGACAATCGGAGTGACAAATCCTAATCTCGAAATACGCCAACCCAACAAGTACCTTCGGAGACACCTGTAGAGCACCTTTATAATCACCCAGTTACGTTGTGACATTTGGTAGCACACAAAGTGTTCCTCTGGTAAACGGGAGTTGCATAATCTCATAGTCATAGGAACATGTATAAGTCATGAAGAAAGCAATAGCAACATACTAAACGATCGAGTGCTAAGCCAACGGAATGGGTCAAGTCAATCACATCATTCTCCTAATGATGTGATCTCGTTAATCAAATGACAACTCTTTGTCTATGGCTAGGAAACATAACCATCTTTGATCAACGAGCTAGTCAAGTAGAGGCATACTAGTGACACTCTGTTTGTCTATGTATTCACACATGTATCATGTTTCTGGTTAATACAGTTCTAGCATGAATAATAAACATTTATCATGATATAAGGAAATAATAATAACTTTATTATTGCCTCTAGGGCATATTTCCTTCAGACGTCGCTCTATGGTAGGCGCAAAGGCATCCCCCCTCCACCAATTTCAGATTGTAATCGAGAGGAAGATATCTGTTCTGAGGGGGATTCAGAAGGAGAAGACCACTCCTATTTACCCCCTGAGGTCTTCGCTCTAACTTGGCATGCTGATGTTGGTTATATCATGCATATGGTGCCTTACATTGCTTACCTTATACATCAAATATGTCATCTGCTTAGTTTAGACATGCTTTGTGAATGCCATCTGTTTAGTTTATTCATCGCTTATGTGAATTATGCAACGCCATCTTGTTTAGCCTAGCATCATATATGTGAATTTTGCAATGCCATCCTGCTTAGCCAGTCATCTTATATGTGAATTATATCAGGCCATCCTTTTTTTCGTTATGTATTACATTTGTCAACAATGTTAGTACATTCAACTACTCTTCGTGTGCATCAACCATTTGATACGGTGATGGAAAATTCTGGAGTGAAAACAAGGTCTTCAGAGCAGACTATGCTATCTGACGAAGCGCATATCTCGCTGGTTACGGATAGCTCCTCAGAGGAGGATTCAGAGACAGATGACCAGTCCCATTTCCCCCGGAGGTGTATGCTCTAACTTGGCAGGGTTATGTTGCTCATATCGTGCGTATGGTGTCTTGCATTGCTATGTCATTTGATTAGTTTAGACATGCTTTGTGTGAACGCCACCTGTTTAGTGTCTAATTACCATATAAGTGAATTATGCATTCCATCTTGTTGCAAGACATAATATATGTGAATTATGCAATGCTATCTTGTTGCAAAGGCATTATATATGTGAATTATGCAATGCCATGCTGTTTAGCCAATCATCATGTATGTGAATTATATCATGCTATCATTTTTTTTGTATTACGTGTTCCATTTGTCGACAACGTTTATATATTCAACTACACTTCCTGTGCATCAGCCATTTGAAGTGGTGATGGAAGTATCTGGAGTGAAAACAAGGTATTCAGACCAGACAATGCTACCTGCTGAAGCAGACATCTTGCTGGTTATAGAGAGCTCCTCGGAGGAGGATTCAGAGACTGATGACCAGTCCTATTCCCCCCTTGAGGTCTATGCTCAAACTTGGCAGGGTTATATTACCCATGTCAAGCATGTTGCCTTGCATTGCTTAGTTTTTACATTATATATGGATTGCCATCTGCTTACTTGCTTACTATATAAATCATATATTTGAATTATATCATGCCATCATGTTTACATACACAGCATCTATCTGAATTATGGCATGGCAACCCATTTAATAAAGACATCATATAGTTATATCATCTCATCCTGTTTAGAGTTATAGTCATCATATTTTGAATTATGTCATTCTATCCGTGAATTATATCATGCTATCATGTTTCCATAGGCGGCATGTATGTGAATTATGGCATGCCAACCTATTTAATAAACACATTATATAGTTATATCATGTCAACCTGTTTACATAGTCATCATATTTTGAACTATGTCTTTCCATCTTTTTTAGTTAGCCATCATAATGTGAAATTGTGTCATGCTATCCTGTTTAGTTAGCCATCATATATGTGAAATTGTGTCATGCTATCCTGTTTGGTTAGACAACATAAATGTGAATTATTTCATGCCCTCTTTTATTCCCCACTATCCATTGCACATGTTAATACGTCTCCAACGTATCTATAATTTTTGATTGCTCCATGCTATATTATCTACTGTTTTGGACATTATTGGGCTTTATTATTCACTTTTATATTATTTTTGGACTAACCTATTAACCGGAGGCCCAGCCCAGAATTGCTGTTTTTTGCCTATTTCAGAGTTTCGCAGAAACGGAATATCAAACGGAGTCCAAACGGAATGAAACCTTCGGGAACGTGATTTTTTGGAAGATTATGATCCGGGAGACTTGTACCCTACATCAAGAAACAAAGGAGGAGGCCACGAGGTAGGGGGGCGCGCCCTCCACCCTCGTGGCCCCCCTGTTGCTCCACCGACATACTCCTTCCTCCTATATATACCTACGTACCCCCAAATGATCAGATACGGAGCCCAAAACCTAATTCCACCGCCGCAACCTTCTGTACCCACGAGATCCCATCTTGGGGCCTGTTTCGGAGCTCCGCCGGAGGGGGCATCCATCACAGAGGGCTTCTACATCAACACCATAGCCTCTCCGATGAACTGTGAGTAGTTTACCTCAGACCTTCGGGTCCATAGTTAGTAGTTAGATGGCTTCTTCTCTCTTTTTGGATCTCAATACAATGTTCTCCCCCTCTCTCGTGGAGATCTATTCGATGTAATCTTCTTTTTGCGGTGTGTTTGTTGAGACCAATGAATTGTGGGTTTATGACCAAGATTGTCTATGAACAATATTTGAATCTTCTCCGAATTCTTTTATGTATGATTGGTTGTAACATCCCAAAATTCTAAATTTTGGAATGTTATAATAAACAGATTGATTGGATTGATTGTTTGATTGATTGACTGAAAGTGAGTGAATTCAAAACTTTTTGAAAGTTAAATGAGAGGGAATAAAAGGACTTTCCCAAACTTTCATTTTGTTTTTATGATCTCCATGAACTCAAATTCTTTTCACCACAAAACCCTGGAGAGAAGATGACATGACTTCTTCCATTTATTTAAATGACAAGGGGTGTTGAAAATAATTGAATTTCATCTGAGAATATTTCCAATCCTGAAACTTTATGCAACTCAATGATTTTCACGAGCGAAGATAAAATGACTTCTTCAAAACATATGAAATATGAGTTGGGAGTTTCAAAGGATCAAATTCAAGTCCTTTTGGAAATTATTTTAATTTGGAGTTATTTGGGTTTTATTCAAATTATTTTTCTCCAAAAATAAAATATAAAGAAATTAGGGTAACATGATTCCCTACAACAGAAAATTGGAGAGAAATAAATTTGAAATCATTTTGGTATTTTTAAAATGATTTTTATTGGATTTTATTAAGGCAGTAGCACTGTTTGATTTATTCGAATTTTTGTGGTCTTTATTTGACTTTACAAAAATGTTCATGTTGTAGAAAATCTTTTTCTGAAAATTTTGATATATAACATGCCTATATAAAATTTTAATTTATTTTCTTTATCCGGTTTTCCTTCTGTTTCAATTTAAAAGAAAAAACTGTACATGCGGCCCATAGTTATTTACCGCCCACACGCGTAGCATAGTGACAGCGGGCGCCTCATTTGTTTTTCCCTCTCCTAAATGGGCCAGGCCCAGCCATCCTTTTTTTTTACTTAGGCCGATATTTGTTAAAAAAAACTGCAGTGTACACGTGCGCGCGCAGCCGGCCCGTGGTGCTTTTAGCCCATGCGTTCCTCGTTTATTTTATTTGTTCGTCTACGTTTAGTCCCACATTGCCTAGCCTTTAACCCCTAAACCTCTTTTCCACCTATAAATATAGACCCATAGAGCCTCCAAAAATTATCCATTGCGGGTTAAATCAATATTTTGGTTTGACTAGCTAAAAATATATTTCTCCTCTCCGGCGGGACTTTTGGAAGTTGTCTCCACACTCCGAAGTCGTCTTTTCTATACTTTATAAAGTATATTTATTCGTTCTCTGTATTTATACGTTAGATCTAGAATTATTTTATCCATAGCTATTTTTTTTCTTCTGTAAAACAGCTTGGCCCTGATTTTTGAAATAGCCATAACCTTTTACTCGTTCATCCAAATTAGATGAAACCAGCGTCTATAGTTTCGTCTTGTTTTCACCTATCCAGTGAACCTGTCACATCAAATTTTTTTAATTTTCAAATTTCGAAATTTGTTTCATAGTCAAATTTCTTTTGATCATATCTTTTTATCCGTACCTCCGTTTTCGATGAAACCAACGCCCACTTTTTCGTTACGATCCCCTCTATCCAGCTAAACAACTTAAACATGTTTTTGAAAGTTTTAAAATTTGATTTCAAACAGATTTGTATTTGAACTTCTTTTGTTCATAACTTAAGTTCCGTAACTCCGTTTGAGTTGATTCTTTTTGCAAAGCGAAGCTCTTGACCTAAACTTTCTGATAAGGCCAAATTCACATAATTTTGGTACTGTTAGAAATTGTTTTATGTTACAAGAGTTATTTGCTTGGTTTTGATGTTTTCTGAAGTGTCTTCTTCGTTCTTCTCGATCTTTTGAGTGATTGCTTATGTGTGGTTACTATTGCTTGCTTACGATAGATTGACGGAGTGTGACGAGTAGATCTATCAAGAGTTTTGAGTGCGAATCATCTTCATCAACATTGCAGGCAAGTAACACTTTGATCATACATTTCCATACCCAGTTTTTATTGCATTAGATCTATTCCTCAAACGTTACATGATTAGGATCTAATAAAATTGTGGGTATTGGGAAGTAGTTGAGGTAGTACCTATTAACTGTTCTTTTATCAAACCCTTGGGAGTTACTTCTACGTTTGTTATTATATTGCCATGCTATGCTCGTAGACGTGGATTGGGTTTGAGAGACATTCACGACAGATGTGAGATTGTTAATAATGGTTTACTTAAGGTGGCAACTAAAACTCACATCTGGGTGGATTGAGGCACCTGGAGAACCCAGTGTTGTCTGTTTGTATAAGGACCGCCACCCAGGCTCAAAGGGATCATAAGATTATTCATGCTAGAAACTTCCGTGTGCAGCCACATGGGCTCTAGCATAGTTGAGTAGGTTACATGATCTCTTGAAGAGGTGGGCTAGCAGATGTAGGGGAAAGTAGGTGTACCGGTCCACCCGGAGTAAAGAGTGATTGTTCCTGAAAGACTGTGTCTCGGTCATCCGTTTCTCAAACATCATGCAGTGCGAGAATCAAGCGGAGGCGATCGGGTCTTGTGGGGAAAAGTGCGCAAACCTCTGCAGAGTGTACAAACTAATCATGATTAGCCGTGTCCCCGATTATGGACATCTTGAGTATCTAGTTCTTGGATTATCCCGTTGATCTCATCATGTTACTTTAATTAATATTGTTGGTTTAATGATGATACTTAATTGGGATTGAGATGCTGTCAACCATCTCAATGTTTCACAACCACCATGATAGTTAAATAAAATTTATTCCTTTGAAGTAGGGAAAAATTGGCTTTTCGCAAAAACATTATAACCATAGAGCTTTTCCCCAGCCATATATGCATGTAGTGATAGCCCTTGTTCATCATTTCTCTATGGTGTGATTTTGCCAGCATATTCCATGTGCTGAGCCGTTTTCGGGCTGCAACGTTTCATGTTGCAGGATTCTTACGACGAGTAAGTGATACGTTAGGGTTACGATTTCTACACTCAACTTTGCCGTTGGTGTTGATGGGAATCCACAACCTTGTTACTTCCGCTATTTTGGATTGAGGTAATAGTATTTACGTTATTTTATACATGTGATTTACCTCTGTTATAAATCCTCGAGTACTGTGTGTGTCAGCATACCGATCCAGGGATGACACTTAAGCACAGAGACTTGATCCATTTGGGTCGGGTCGCTACATTGGTTATCTTTGCAAGTCTCTTCGAATTGTCAGTTTGGTTTGGCCTACTAGATTGATCTTTCTTGCAATGGGAGAAGTGCTTAGCTTTGGGTTCAATCTTGCGGTGTCCTTTCCCAGTGATAGTAGGGGCAGCAAGGCACGTATTGTATTGTTGCCATCGAGGATAACAAGATGTGGTTTTTATCATATTGCATGAATTTATCCCTCTACATCATGTCATCTTGCTTAAGGCGTTACTCTATTTTCATGAACTTAATACTCAAGATGCATGCTGGATAGCGGTCGATGAGTGGAGTAATAGTAGTAGATGCAGGCAGGAGTCGGTCTACGTGTCTCGGACGTGATGCCTATATACATGATCATACCTAGATATTCTCATAACTATGCTCAATTCTGTCAATTGCTCAATAGTAATTTGTTCACCCACCGTAAAATACTTATGCTCTTGATAGAAGCCACTAGTGAAATCTATGGCCCCCGGGTCTATCTTCATCATATTAATCTTCCAACACTTAGTTATTTCCTTTGCTTTTTACTTTGCTTTTATTTTACTTTGCATCTCTATCACAAAAATACCAAAAATATTATCCTATCATATCTATCAGATCTCACTCTCGTAAGTGACCGTGAAGGGATTGACAACCCCTTATCGCGTTGGTTGCGAGGAGTTATTTGTTTTGTGTAGGTACGAGGGACTCACGCGTAGCCTCCTACTGGATTGATACCTTAGTTCTCAAAAACTGAGGGAAATACTTACGCTACTTTGCTGCATCACCCTTTCCTCTTCAAGGGAAAACCAACGCAGTGCTCAAGAGGTAGCAAGAAGGATTTCTGGCGCCGTTGCCGGGGAGTCTACGCAAAAGTCAACATACCAAGTACCCATCACAAATCCCTTATCTCCCGCATTACATTATTTGCCATTTGCCTCTCGTTTTCCTCTCCCCCACTTCACCCTTGCCGTTTTATTCGCCCTCTCTTTTCCGTCTGCCTCTTTTTCGCTTGCTTTTTGTTTGCTCGTGTGTTGGATTGCTTGTTTGTCACGATGGCTCAAGATAATACCAAATTGTGTGACTTTACCAATACCAACAATAATGATTTCCTTAGCACTCCGATTGCTCCTCTTACCAATACTGAATCTTGTGAAATCAATGCTGCTTTGTTGAATCTTGTCATGAAAGATCAATTCGCCGGCCTTCCTAGTGAAGATGCCGCTACTCATCTAAATAGCTTCGTTGATTTGTGTGATATGCAAAAGAAGAAAGATGTTGATAATGATATTGTTAAATTGAAGCTATTTCCTTTTTCGCTTAGAGATCGTGCTAAAGCTTGGTTTTCGTCTTTGCCTAAAAATAGTATTGATTCTTGGAACAAGTGCAAAGATGCTTTTATCTCTAAGTATTTTCCTCCCGCTAAGATCATCTCTCTTAGAAACGATATTATGAATTTTAAGCAACTTGATCATGAACATGTTGCACAAGCTTGGGAGAGGATGAAATTAATGATACGTAATTGCCCTACTCATGGTTTGAATTTGTGGATGATTATACAAAAATTTATGCCGGATTGAATTTTGCTTCTAGAAATCTTTTAGATTCGGCCGCGGGAGGCACTTTTATGGAAATCACTTTAGGAGAAGCTACTAAACTCCTAGATAATATTATCGTTAATTTTCTCAATGGCACACTGAAAGATCTACTAATAAAAAAGTGCATGCGATAGAAGAAATTAATGTTTTGAGTGGAAAGATGGATGAACTTATGAAATTATTTGCTAATAAGAGTGTTTCTTCTGATCCTAATGATATGCCTTTGTCTACTTTGATTGAGAATAATAATGAATCTATGGATGTGAATTTTGTTGGTAGGAATAATTTTGGTAACAACGCGTATAGAGGAAACTTTAATCCTAGGCCTTATCCTAGTAATTCCTCTAATAATTATGGAAATTCCTACAACAACTCTTATGGAAATTTTAATAAGATGCCCTCTGAATTTGAGACTAGTGTTAAAGAGTTTATGAATTCGCAAAAGAATTTCTATGCTTTGCTTGAAGAGAATTTGCTTAAAGTTGATGAATTGGCTAGGAACGTTGATAGAATTTCTCTTGATGTTGATTCTTTAATGATTAGATCTATTCCTCCTAAGCATGATATCAATGAGTCTCTAAAAGCCATGAGAATTTCCATTGATGAGTGCAAATAAAGAACCGCTAGGATGCGTGCTAAGAAAGATTGCTTTATGAAACCGTGTTCTTCAAATTTCTATGAAAATAAAGATGAAGATCTAAAAGTTATTGATGTGTCCCCTATTAAATCTTTGTTTTGCAATAAGAATCTTGATAATGATGAGACTGAATATGATCCACCTTTACCTAGAAGGCGTTCCAAAAATTCAGAGTTTTTAGATCTTGATGCTAAATTTGATGAAAGTGGGATTGAAGAAATCAAAACCCTAGATGTCGCTAAACACACTATTTTGGATTTCAAGGAATTTAATTATGAAAATTGCTCTTTGATAGATTGTATTTCCTTGTTGCAATCCGTGCTAAATTCTCCTCATGCTAATAGTCAAAATAAAGCATTTACTAAACATATCGTTGATGCCTTGATGCAATCTTATGATGAAAAACTTGAGTTGGAAGTTTCTATTCCTAGAAAACTTTATGATGAGTGGGAACCAACTATTAAAATTAAGATTAAGAATCATGAGTTCTATGCTTTATGTGATTTGGGTGCTAGTGTTTCCACTATTCCCAAAACTTTATGCGATTTGCTAGATTTCCACGATTTTGATGATTGCTCTCTAAACTTGCACCTTGCGGATTCCACTATTAAGAAACCTATGGGAAGAATTAATGATGTTCTTATTGTTGCAAATAGGAATTATGTGCCCGCAGATTTTATCGTTCTTGATATAGATTGCAATCCTTCATGTCCTATTATTCTTGGTAGACCTTTCCTTAGAACGATTGGTGCAATTATTGATATGAAGGAAGGGAATATTAGATTTCAATTTCCATTAAATAAAGGCATGGAACACTTCCCTAGGAAGAAAATAGAATTACCATATGAATCTATCATGAGAGCCACTTATGGATTGCCTACCAAAGATGGCAATACCTAGATCTATCCTTGCTTTTATGCCTAGCTAGGGGCGTTAAACGATAGCGCTTGTTGGGAGGCAACCCAATTTTATATTTAGTTTTTTTTTTGCTTTTTGCTTCTGTTTAGGAATAAATATTTGATCTAGCCTCTGGTTAGATGTGTTTTTATGTTTTAATTAGTGTTTGTGCCAAGTTAAACCTATAGGATCTTCTTGGATGATAGTTATTTGATCTTGCTGTAATTTCCAGAAACTTTCTGTTCACGAAAACAATTGTTAAAAATCACCAGAACGTGATAAAATAGTGATTCCAATTGCTTCTGATCAATAAACAAATTGTATAGGTCTTCCTATTTTTGCTGATTTTTTGGATTTCCAGAAGTTTGCGTTAGTTACGGATTACTACAGACTGTTCTGTTTTTGACAGATTCTGTTTTTCGTGTGTTGTTTGCTTATTTTGGATAATCTATGGCTAGTAAAATAGTTTATAAACCATATAGAAGTTGGAATACAGTAGGTTTAACACCAATATAAATAAAGAATGATTTCATTACAGTACCTTGAAGTGGTCTTTTGTTTTCTTTCGCTAACGGAGCTCACGAGATTTCTGTTGAGTTTTGTGTTGTGAAGTTTTCAAGTTTTGGGTGAAAGATTTTGCTGGATTATGGAACAAGGAGTGGCAAGAGCCTAAGC
Organism: Triticum aestivum; assembly: GCF_018294505.1. Lineage (NCBI taxonomy): Eukaryota > Viridiplantae > Streptophyta > Magnoliopsida > Poales > Poaceae > Triticum > Triticum aestivum. The sequence goes on from NC_057796.1 coordinate 292,686,676, forward strand.
TTGGGGATGCCCATGGCACCCCCAAGATAATCTAAGGACACCATAAAGCCAAAGCTTGGGGATGCCCCGGAAGGCATCCCCTCTTTCATCTACTTCCATCGGTAACTTTACTTGGAGCTATATTTTTATTCACCACATGATATGTGTTTTGCTTGGAGCGTCTTGTATGATTTGAGTCTTTGCTATTTAGTTTACCACAATCATCCTTGAGGTACACACCTTTTGAGAGATCCATACATGATTTGGAATTTATTAGAATACTCTATGTGCTTCGCTTATATCTTTTGAGTTATATAGTTTTGCTCTAGTACTTCACTTATATCTTTTAGAGCACGGTGGTGGATTTGTTTTATAGAAAATATTGATCTCTCATGCCTCACTTAGATTATTTTGAGAGTCTTAAATAGCATGGTAATTTATTTAAATAATCCTGATATGCTTGGTATTCAAGATTTGTAAAACTTTCTTATGAGTGTGTTGAATACTATGAGAAGTTTGATGCTTGATAATTGTTTTGAGATATAAAGATGGTGATATTAGAGTTGTGCTAGTTGAGTAGTTGTCAATTTGAGAAATACTTGTGTTAAATTTTGTGATTCCCGTAGCATGCACGTATGGTGAACCGTTATGTGATGAAGTCGGAGCACGATTTATTTATTGATTGTCTTCTTTATGAGTGGCGGTCGGGGACGAGCGATGGTCTTTTCCTACCAATCTATCCCCCTAGGAGCATGCATGTAATACTTTGCTTTGATAACTTGTAGATTTTTGCAATAAGTATATGAGTTCTTTATGACTAATGTTGAGTCCATGGATTATACGCACTTTTCTTCCTCCCACCATTGCTAGCCTCTCTAATACCGCACACTTTTCGCCGGTATCATACACCCACCATATACCTTCCTCAAAACAGCCACCATACCTATCTATCATGGCATTTCCATAGCCATTCCGAGATATATTGCCATGCAACTTTCCACCGTTCCGTTCATTATGACACGCTCCATCATTGTCATATTGCTTAGCATGATCATGTAGTTGAAAGCCACCGTTCATAATTCTTTCATACATGTCACTCTTGATTCATTGCATATCCCGGTACACCGCCGGAGGCATTCATATAGAGTCATATTTTGTTCTAAGTATCGAGTTGTAATTGTTGAGTTGTAAGAAAATAAAAGTGTGATGATCTTCATTTTTAGAGCATTGTCCCAAGTGAGGAAAGGATGATGGAGACTATGATTCCCCCACAAGTCGGGATGAGACTCCAGACGAAAAGAAGAGGCCATAAAAAAGAGAGAAAGGCCCAAATAAAAAAATGAGAGAAAAAGAGAGAAGGTACAATGTTACTATCCTTTTACCACACTTGTGCTTCAAAGTAGCACCATGATCTTCATTATAGAGAGTCTCTCATTTTGTCACTTTCATATACTAGTGGGAATTTTTCATTATAGAACTTGGCTTGTATATTCCAATGATGGGCTTCCTCAAAATGCCCTAGGTCTTCGTGAGCAAGCGAGTTGGATGCACACCCACTTAGTTTCTTTTGTTGAGCTTTCATATACTTATAGCTCTAGTGCATCCGTTGCATGGCAATCCCTACTCACTCACATTGATATCTATTGATGGGCATCTCCATAGCCCGTTGATACGCCTAGTTGATGTGAGACTATCTTCTCCCTTTTTGTCTTCTCCACAACCACCATTCTATTCCACATATAGTGCTATGTCCATGGCTCACGCTCATGTATTGCGTGAAGATTGAAAAAGTTTGAGAACGTCAAAAGTATGAAACAATTGCTTGGCTTGTCATCGGGGTTGTGCATGATTTAAATTCTTTGCGTGGTGAAGATAGAGCATAGCCAGACTATATGATTTTGTAGGGATAACTTTCTTTGGCCATGTTATTTCGAGAAGACATGATTGCTTTGTTAGTATGCTTGAAGTATTATTATTTTTATGTCAATACTAAACTTTTGTCTTGAACCTTTCGGATCTGAATATTCATACCACAATTAAGAAGAATTACATTGAAATTATGCCAAATAGCACTCCGCATCAAAAATTCTGTTTTTATCATTTACCTACTCGAGGATGAGCAGGAATTAAGCTTGGGGATGCCTGATACGTCTCCAACGTATCTATAATTTTGATTGCTCCATGCTATATTATCTACTGTTTTGGACATTATTGGGCTTTATTATTCACTTTTATATTATTTTTGGGACTAACCTATTAACCGGAGGCCCAGCCCAGAATTGCTGTTTTTTGCCTATTTCAGAGTTTCACAGAAAAGGAATATCAAACGGAGTCCAAACGGAATGAAACCTTCGGGAACGTGATTTTTAGGAAGATTATGATCCGGAAGACTTGGACCCTACGTCAAGAAACAAAGGAGGAGGCCACGAGGTAGGGGGCGCGCCCTCCACCCTCATGGGCCCCCTGTTGCTCCACCGACGTACTCCTTCCTCCTATATATACCTACGTACCCCCAAACGATCAGATACGGAGCCAAAAACCTAATTCCATCGCCGCAACCTTCTGTACCCACGATATCCCATCTTGGGGCCTGTTTCGGAGCTCCGCCGGAGGGGGCATCCATCACGGAGGGCTTCTACATCAACACCATAGCCTCTCCGATGAAGTGTGAGTAGTTTACCTCAGACCTTCGGGTCCATAGTTAGTAGCTAGATGGCTTCTTCTCTCTTTTTGGATCTCAATACAATGTTCTCCCCCTCTCTCGTGGAGATCTATTCGATGTAATCTTCTTTTTGCGGTGTGTTTGTTGAGACCGATGAATTGTGGGTTTATGATCAAGATTATCTATGAACAATATTTGGATCTTCTTTGAATTCTTTTATGTATGATTGGTTATCTTTGCAAGTCTCTTCGAATTATCAGTTTGGTTTGGCCTACTAGATTGATCTTTCTTGCAATGGGAGAAGTGCTTAGCTTTGGGTTCAATCTTGCGGTGTCCTTTCCCAGTGACACTAGGGGCAGCAAGGCACGTATTGTATTGTTGCCATCGAGGATAACAAGATGGATTTTTTTATCATATTGCATGAAGTTATCCCTCTACATCATGTCATCTTGCTTAAGGCGTTACTCTGTTTTCATGAACTTAATACTCTAGATGCATGCTGGATAGCGGTTGATGAGTGGAGTAATAGTAGTAGATGCAGGCAGGAGTCGGTCTACTTGTCTCGGATGTGATGCCTATATACATGATCATACCTAGATATTCTCATAACTATGCTCAATTCTGTCAATTGCTCAACAGTAATTCGTTCACCCACCGTAAAATACTTATGCTCTTGAGAGAAGCCACTAGTGAAATCTATGGCCCCCGGGTCTATCTTCATCATATTAATCTTCCAACACTTAGTTATTTCCTTCGCCTTTTACTTTGCATCTCTATCACAAAAATACCAAAAATATTATCCTATCATATCTATCAGATCTCACTCTCGTAAGTGACCGTGAAGGGATTGTCAACCCATTATCGCGTTGGTTGCGAGGAGTTATTTGTTTTGTGTAGGTACGAGGGACTCGCGCGTAGCCTCCTACTGGATTGATACCTTGATTCTCAAAAACTGAGGGAAATACTTACGCTACTTTGCTGCATCACCCTTTCCTCTTCAAGGGAAAACCAACGCAGTGCTCAAGAGGTAGCACCTGTGTGTACATTCAATTACTTTTCTTGTTTATCAGCCATTTGAATTGGAGAGGGTGATCGCAGTATCCAAGGGAGTAACAACACGGTCTTCAGAAAAGATAGTGCTACCAGTTGATCCAGATAGAACCACGGTTGTACTTGCCCAAGAACCAGCCCCACCACACATAACCCAGACTCTCGCAGATTGTACCCCTACCCAGTTGGACAGAGAACCGGCTACACCCCTTTTAACCCCAACCCCAGCAGATAGTAACCCAGTTCCAGTTGACACAACACCGTCTCCACCACAGAGCACCCAAACACGAGCAGTTAGTAAGGGAACTGTAGTGCCCAAAGCACAAGGACCACCACTCCGAATCCCAACTCAATGCTTAAAGGAGAAGAAGAATTGTTCTCAGGTTAGGTTCTGTAGCTATGGTTCATACTCCTTTGCTCTTGCATCACTGATTTACTCATACCAAATATTTTCAAATTTGAAGGATGGAATTGAAAATCCAATGGCGCAACAGGTATGTTTTAAACCTGTTTCTTTAACTGGTTTGCTGTTGTAACTTGCTCTATGTTGATTTCAGTTTCAATTGAATAAACAGTTATGTTCTCATGTCATGCACATTACAAGTGTTGTTATTGCTCTATAGTTTCCCACACTTCTATTCTGTCTATTCTGCTTTGCTTGAACAAATATTATTTGAACTGTGTCTCTATCTTGATTTGGCAACAAAAACTAGAATGATATAGACCATAAACTGACCATGGTACATAGATATATGTTTGTTTCATGTTGTTATCCTGTCCACTTTACTACTGAACTGATTTACCAAAATGAGTATCATATACAACATGGTAAACCTGTGATGTGTCTGCTTGTTTCTCTTTTAGAATGCGGACAAAATAGTGGAGAACAGTACCCCCGTTATGCAATGGTAAAGGAAGTAATGCAGATAAGGTTCAAGATAGTGAGACATCCCTGTTGGTCTCCAAGAAAGCTCATAAAAACTATCTTGACGATAGTGAGAGAACCCAAAAGTCATGTCTTGATGTAGTGTTCGAGTTACTGGCCACTACTGCTGGCACAAGCTCTTCGAACTCGCTGCCTGAATCAGTTCATCTTCTTGAGTCTCCACTTCAAGTTAAAAGACATCAATCAGATGTGCCGCGACAGGAAGCTGAAGGACTGAGGAAGTCCCTGCAGAATTCAGATGCATACTTTCTGGTGCAACAACAAGCGCTGGAGGATTTAAGCGCCAAACAAGAGAAAGTTGATAAGCTTGCTAAGCATCTTGCCAGCATTATGGGTACCCAGGATATTGTTTCTTGAGCTCTTCTAAAGTGGTTTCAGTTCTGGACTTGTTTTGCTGCGGCGTTTATTTGCATTGGTCGCCAACTTTGACAACCAGTGTATATGATATGCGGCTCTGTTCCGTATATTTGCACTGGTGGTGAACTTTGATGCCCGGTGGGTGTAATATGTGTAATAGCCGTGATAGCCTAGCGTAAGTTGCTTGCTTATTTATTTCCTTGTTGTCTTGTTTATTTGTTTGCTTGTAGTCAGTGCAGTTCTTTTTCCGCGGTTTGCTAGTGGCCGCAATAAACTATTTTTTTTAAAACTAGGACACAATAACCATGGGCTACATATTTGCTGTAGTTACCATGGGCCTCCTACAGGCCGTAGAAACAATGGACCTTCTAAGGGTCGTATAAACAATGGGCCTTCTACGGGCCGTAGCATCAATGGGCCTTCTACGGGCCATATGATCGATCGGCCAAACATGGGCCAATAATAGACCGCATTATGGGCCGTAAACGGGCTAGATTTGGAATCGTCCGTTCATGGGCCGACCATAACGGGCCGCCGTTAATTGGCCATATTTGATGACGCTATGAAAACGGCCCAACGGATTAACGGGCCGCAAACGGGCGATTGTAACCATGGGCTGAATTTGGCCCACAAGCAGAAAAGGCCAGTAACGGGCCGTAAGTAACCGAATGCTGGAAATAAGCCCAAGAATAAATGGGCCCTGAGAAGGCTGAAAGATAACACGGGTTGGAAACGACCCAATGAAATAATGGGCCGTTAATGGGTATAAAGCGGTAGACTGTTAATTGCGGGCCAGATTCACCACGGGCCGTTAATGGGCCAAGAGTTACAAATGGCCCCATATGGGCCGAAAGACATCATGGGCCATACATGGGCCAGAAATTACAACAGGCTAGAATCATATTGGACGGCCTAGATGAAGCTACTCGGCTTAATTCCGATAGGCCATAACGGGTCGTGAGTTAGCGGGCCGTAAATGGGCTATATACGAACAGGCCGTTAACAGGCTTTCCGTGGGCCGGCCCATTACCTTTTGACCAAGTCAAACGGGCCAACCTTTTCACCGGAATGGGCCTCTGTTGGGCCGTGCCACGTGTTGACATATCATAGGCGCCTCCTGTCCAATGAATGGATGACATCTGTCCCAACGTGAGCCAACACGTGTTTCCTCCAGCCAATGACAATTTTACACGTGGAAAATCCTCATTGGTCCGGGCTGTTAACGGGTTATCGGATCCAAAACCGAACCCGATAGCTTAACGGCGACCCATTATGGTGGATGCCACGTTTCGGTCACCCTTGATGAAAGCACTTCTATGATGCGCGATTTATCGTCATGGAAGTGGACACTTCCGTGATGATAATTTTGGTAATGTCATGGAACACTTCTATGACATCACATGTATGACTATCTTGATTCTGTCATAAAATCGTCATGGATGTACATGCATGACAGAAAACTTGACCTACTATGACAAACACGTATCATCACGGAAGTGTATTTTTTTGTAGTGTCATGAGTTTTTAAAAGCTCTCGATGATCCTCTAAGGTAGTTTCATGAGCTAACTTAAGAGTGTTTAGTTCTTTAGTTAGACGCTCAATCTCCTCCTTATCATTATCATTCGCTTCATCTTGATTAGCATGATTAATAGCAAGTCCATCATAGTTTTCATCACTAGTGTTGTCAACAAGTAAATCATCATCACCTAGCAAATCATCTTCATCACTATTGAAATCAACATACTTGGGGTGTGATACGTTGGGGGCTTTAGCCATGAAGCATCTTCCAATCCCTTCATTTGGTGAGTCAAATATGTCATAGGAGTTGGATGACACATGTGCAAGACCGGCAACACCTTCATCTTGAGTATATTCGGAGTCGGAGTGATAACTTCTCTCGGAGTAGTTGTCGGAGTCGGAACCGGATACCCATTCACCAACATGAGCTTGATGTCTTCGTCTTGTGTAGCTCTTTGATGACTTGTCCTTCCTTTCCGAATCCTTGCTTCTACGAGAGGGTCTTCGTTCATAACGATCATCTCTACTCCTTCTCTCTCTTGGAGGTGATTCATCTCTTTTACTTCTCCTTTTAGGTGAGTCTTCTCTTCTTTTGTAGGGAGCCGTACACTTATTGGAGTAGTGTCTGGGTCTTCCACAATTGTAGCAATTGTGATCACGACTAGAAGATCTTTTGTCATTGTAGGACCTTGACTTGGAACTTCTCTCTTTGCTTCTACTCTTGTAGAACTTGTTGAAGTTCTTCACCATTAAGCTCAATTCTTCATTGAAGACTTGTTTTTCACTTGATGTTGTAGGAGCATCACATGAAGCTTTGTAAGCACAACTAGACTTGTTGTGAAGATCTTCCTTATCCTTAAGTGACATCTCATGAGCAACAATTCTACCAATGACTTCCGTTTGCTTGAGATCTTTGTAACTGGGCATCATTTGGATCAATGTGCACACGGTATCATATTTTTTATCCAAGGCTCTTAGGATCTTCTTGATGATGAATATGTCATTCATCTCTTCGCTTCCTAAGCCGGCAATCTCATTTGTGATGAGAGCAAGCCTAGAGTACATTTCAGCGACTGCCTCACCATCCTTCATTTGGAACTTGTCAAGTTGACTTTGAAGCACATCCAATTTGGATTCCTTGACGAACTCGGCACCTTCATGCATATCAACCAAAGTATCCCAAATTTCCTTTGCATTCTCAAGGCGGCTGATTTTTTCGAATTCTTCGGGGCACCATCCATTGAAAAGAATATCGCAAGCTTGAACATTGTATTGCAACATCTTCAATTCTTCCACGGACGCTTCACGATCCGGTTCTCTTCCATCCTCGAAGTATTCACCTTGCAAGCCAATACGCACAATAGCCCAAACGGCGGGGTTATGACCAAGAATATGCATTTTCATCTTATGCTTCCAACTATCAAAATTAGTACCATCAAAGTAAGGAACTCTATGGTGGTAATTTCCCTCGCTAGACGCCATACTCTCAAAGGTTGTGAAACCAAGGCTTTGATCAGCACAGCAATGGAAATCAAGGAAAATGGAGACCAAAGCTCTGATACCACTTGTAGGATCGAAAGTAGGCCTATAGGGGGGTGATTAGACTACTTGACCAAATAAAAATCTAGCCTTTTCCCAATTTTAAGTCTTGGCAGATTTTAGCAATTTAGCACAAGTCAAGCAATCAACCTACACATGCAATTCTAAGAGTGTAGCAGCGGAAAGTAAAACATTGCATATGAAGGTAAAGGGAGGGGTTTGGAGAAGGCAAACACAATGTATACACGGAGATTTTTGGCGTGGTTCCGATAGGTGGTGCTATCGTACGTCCATGTTGATGGAGACTTCAACCCACGAAGGGTAGTGTTTGCGCGAGTCCACGGAGGGCTCCACCCACGAAGGGTCCACGAAGAAGCAACCTTGTCTATCCCACCATGGCCATCGCCCACGAAGGACTTGCGTCACTCGGGTAGATCTTCACGAAGTAGGCGATCTTCTTGCCCTTACAAACTCCTTGGTTCAACTCCACAATCTTGTCGGAGGCTCCCAAGTGACACCTACCCAATCTAGGAGACACCACTCTCCAAAAGGTAATAGATGGTGTGTTGATGATGAACTCCTTTCTCTTGTGCTTCAAATGATAGTCTCCCCAACACTCAACCCCCTCTCACAGATTTGACTATGGTGGAAAGATGATTTGAGTGGAAAGCAACTTGGGAAGGCTAGAGATCAAGATTCTTGTGGTTGGATTGGAATTTCTTGGTCTCAACACATGAGTAGGTGGTTCTCTATCAGAAAATGAGTAGTGGAAGTGTAGGCACATTCTGATGGCTCTCTCTTGAATAGAGAAGGGGGTGGAGGGGTATATATAGCCTCCACACAAAATCTAACCGTTATACACATTTGCCCCAACTCGGTCAGACCGAATAGAAGAACTCGGTGAGACCGATTCAGTTCAAAATGTGAACGTTAGGAATCTCGGTGGGACGGATGTGCTAGGGCTAGGGCAAAACCTCATCTCGGTGTGACCGATTGCATGAACTCGGTGAGACAAATTTCAACAATGTGTTAACAGAGAGTTTGTCAGGCAAACTCGGTGGGACCGATCTCTCATTTCGGTAAGATTGAAACGTTACGAAGGGAAACAGAGAGTTTGCATTGCGAACTTGGTGGGACAGATCGCTCATTTCGGTAAGACCGAAATGTTACAAAGGGAAACAAAGAGTTTGCATTGCCATCTCGGTGAGACCGAGATCCGTATCGGTGAGACCGAATTGTCTAGGGTTTCTGGCAGTGGCTATCTCAAAAGAACTCGGTGGCGCCAGATAGATCAAATCAGTGGGGCCGAGTTTGACTTTAGGTTTTTGGGCATATTTGGAAATGATAACGTGGCTGAGGGTTATGGAGCAATATCACTAAGCACTTTGAGCAAGTAGACCATTAAGCAACACCTCATCCCCTTATAATAGTATTGGCTTTCCTATGGACTCAGTGTGATCTTGGATCAATAAATGAAAATGAAGAGTCTTGGGCTTTTGCCAATCTTTGTCCTTAGCATTTTGAGGGGTCCACATCTCTAGTCCATGCCATGCCAATCATTGAACTTTCTGAAATATTTAACTTGAATGGATATTAGTTGAATGAGCTATATGTTGTTATGAATTACCAAAACCACCTGGGGATTAGTTGCACTTTCAGAGTACGAAAAAGGTAATAGGGATGCCCAGTCACGAAATGAAAACTGAATTTACTTTATGTTTTCAAATAATAAATTCCTTGGAAAGTGTTGGTATGGACGGTACCCATGGATACAGCTAGCCGTGGAATGTGAAAGAATGGTGGAAAAAGGAATAAACTTTATTTTCAATTTGGGAACCGCCTATGATATATCTAGCATGGAAAGTATTGGGAACTACTCGATCATTTTCGTTGACAGGAAAAGCATGCCACCCAAAATGTTTTTGTCTCTCTTTTTCGCTTTGAGCTATGGCACCTCTACAAATCCTTACTTCCCTCTGCGAAGGGCCTATCTATTTACTTTATGCAATTTTTTTATTTTGAGTCTCCATCTTCTCTTATAAAGCACCAACTAGGGAGCACTATGATCATACTTGAGCATTGGATGTAGCTAATATGCGAGTGTGTTTCAAGAATGGATCAATGATTGAGCATGATGGGCTAGGGATAACTTTCTTTAGTGTTGATATTTTGAAAGACATGGTTGCTTGTTGATATGCTTGAGTATTGAAATCTTCATGTCAAAACTAGACTGTTGCTTTGAACCATATAAAAGTCCAAATGTCCATGCTACAAAAGAAAAGAATATGTGATGAACATGTTAGCCAGCATTCCACATCAAAAATTCTGTTTTTATCATTTACCTACTCGAGGATGAGCAGGAATAAAGCTTGGGGATGCACGTATCTATAATTTTTGATTGTTCCATCCTGTTATATTATCATTCTTGGATGTTTCATAATCATTTTATAGCAAATTTATATCATTTTTTGGGACTAACCTGTTGACATAATGCCCAGTGCCAGTTGCTGTTTTTTGCTTGTTTTTTACTTCGCAGAAAATCAATACCAAACAGAGTCCAAACACAGCAAAACTTTTTGGAGATTTTTTTGGACCAAAAGACATCCAGTGGGCCAAAGAAGTACCAGAGGGGTGCCCCGAGGGGGGCACAACCCACCTGGGCGCGCCTGGGGGCCCAAGCGCGCTCTGGTGGGTTGTGCCCACCTCGGCGGCCTCCCGCACTGCCTCTTTGCCCTATAAATTCCCAAATATACCAACACCCCCGAAGATAACCCTAGATCAGAAGTACCGCCGCCGCAAGCCTCTGTAGCCATGAAAAACCAATCCAGGCCCCGTTTCGGCACTCCCTAGAGGGGGAAATCATCACCGGTAGCCATGTTCATCATCCCGACGGCCACTGATGTTTGCTTGAACTACGTCGGTATTTCCCCAAAGAGGAAGGGATGATGCAGCACAACAACGGTAGGTATTTCCCTCAGTGATGAGAGCAAGGTTATCAAACCATTAGGAGAACCACGCGACACTACATGAACGACACCTGCACACAAATAACAAGTACTCGCAACCCGACGTATTAAAGGGGTTGTCAAACCCTTTCGGGTAACGACGCAAGAAATTGGCAAGTAGACGGGATAAAAATATGATAGATTGGATAAATAGATCTCGCGGGAACGCGAGATAAAATAAATAACAATAAATTTCAGCAAGGTATTTTTGGGTTTTTGATAATGTAGATCTGAAGATAAAAGAAAATAAAAATAGATCGCAAAGGCAAATATAATAAATAAGAGACTCGGGGCCGTAGATTTCACTAGTGGCTTCTCTCGAGAAAAATAGCATACGGTGGGTAAACAAATTACTGTTGGGCAATTGATAGAACTTCAAATAATCATGACGATATCCAGGCAATGATCATTATATAGGCATCACGTCCAAGATTCGTAGACCGACTCCTGCCTGCATCTACTACTATTACTCCACACATAGACCACTATCCAGCATGCATCTAGTGTATTAAGTTGATGGAGAAACGGAATAATGCAATAAGAACGATGATATGATGTAGACAAGATCTATTTATGTAGAACTAGACCCCATCTTGTTATCCTTAATAGCAATGATACATACGTGTCGGTTCCCCTTCTGTCACTGGGATCAAGCATCGTAAGATCAAACCCATCACAAAGCACCTCTTCCCATTGCAAGATAAATAGATCAAGTTGGCCAAACAAAACCCAAATATCGGAGAAGAAATACGAGGCTATAAGTAATCATGCATATAAGAGATCAAAAGACTCAAATAACTTTCATGGATAAAAACATATATCTGATCATAAACTCAAAGTTCATCGGATCCCAACAAACACACCGCAAAAAGAGTTACATCATATGGATCTCCAAGAGACAATTGTATTGAGAATAAAAAGAGAGAGAGAGAGGAAGTCATCTAGCTACTAACTATGGACACGTAGGTCTACAATGAAATACTCACGCATCATCGGAGGGGCACCAATGAGGATGATGAACCCCTCCGTGATGGTGTCAAGATTGGATCTGGTGGTTCCGGAACTTGCGGCGGCTGGCACTGATTTTCGTCGACTCCCCTAGGGATTCTGGAATATTAGGGTATTTATAGAGCAAAGAGGCGGTGCGGGAGGCCACCGAGGTGGGCACAACCTACCTGGGCGCGCCTGGGGGCCCAAGCGCGCCCTGGTGGGTTGTTCCCCCCTCGGGGCACCTCCCAGGTGCTTCTCTGGCCCATTTGGTATCTTCTGGTCCATAAAAAATCCACAAAAAGTTTTGCTGCATTTGGACTCCGTTTGTTATTGATTTTCTGCGATGAAAAAACAAGCAGAAACAGTAACTGGCACTGGGCACTATGTCAATTAGTCCCAAAAAATGATAGAAAGTTGCTATAAAATGATTGTAAAACATCCAAGAATGATGATATAACATGGAGCAATAAAAAATTATAAATACGTTGGAGATGTATTAGCATCCCCAAGCTTAATTCTTGCTCATCCTCGAGTAGGTAAATGATAAAAACAAAAAATTTGATGTGGAATGCTGCCTAACATATTCATCTCATATTCTTTTCTTTGTAACATGGACAGTTGGACTTTTATATGGTTCAAAGCAATAGTCTAGTTTGGACATGAGGACTTTAATACTCAAGCATATCAACAAGCAACCATGTGTTTCAAAATATCAACACTAAAGCAAGTTATCCCTAGCCCATTATGCTCAATCATTGATCCATTCATGAAACACACTCGTATATTAGCTACACCCAATGCTCAAGTACGATCAAAGTGCCCCTTAGTTGGTGCTTTATAAGAGAAGATGGAGACTCAAGTAAAAATAAAAATTGCATAAAGTAAAAGAAAGGCCCTTCGCAGAGGGAAGTAGGGATTTGTAGAGGTGCCAGAGCTCAAAGCGAAAAAGATAGAGATAAAACATTTTGGGAGGCATGCTTTTCCTGTCAACGAAAACAATCGAGTAGTTCCCAATACTTTCCATGCTATATATATCATCGGCGGTTCCCAAATAGAAAATAAAGTTTATTCCCTTTTCAACTATACTTTCACTTTCCATGGCTAGCCGTATCCACGGGTGCCTTCCATACCAACACTTTCCAAGGAATTTATTATTTGATAACATAAAGTAAATTCATTTTTCATTTCGGGACTGGGCATCCCTAATACCTTTGCCGTACTATCGTGCAATGACAAGTGAATAAACACTCATCTTGAGAATAACACATCTAGCATGGAAATATATTAGCCACCCCCTACCGTTTCATGAGCGGTATGAGGACACAAAAGAGAAATTATTTTGAAATTAGATATGGCACATACAAATTTGCTTAGAAAGGCATGGAAATACTGCATATAGATAGGTATGGTGGACTCATATGGCAAAAACTGGTTTAAGGATTTTTTATGCACAAGTAGTGATCATACTTAGTGCAAATGAAGGCTAGCAAAAGATTGAGAAGCAACCAACCAAGAAACAAAAAATCTCATAATCCAGCATTAAGCATAACTAACACCAAATAATGCACCACAAGTAGGATGTAATTTCATTGCGTAACTATTGACTTTCGTGCTTGCATAGGGAATCACAAATCTTAACACCAATATTCTTACTAAAGCATAATTACTCATCAACATGACTCACATATCACTATCATCATATCTCAAAACTATTACAAAGAATCAAGTTTATTTTGTCCAATGATCTTCATGAAAGTTTTTATTATATCCTCCTTGGATATCTATCACTTTGAGACTATTTTCATATGTTGCTTTTAATTAACTCAAACAAATATAAGTGAAGAACATGAGCATCAAATTTTTCTTCTCTCAAAATAATTTAAGTTAAGTAAGAGAGAATTTCTAAAAAAAATAACTAACTCTCAAATAAATCTAAGTGAAGCATGAGATCATTTCTTCAAAAATAACAAAGCACACCATGCTCAAAAAGATATGCGTGAAGCACTAGAGCAATTCCATAGCTCATCAAAATTTAAATGAAGCATAGAGAGCAATTCTAACAAGTCATGGCATAATTTTGGCTCTCTCAAATTGGTGTGTCCAGCAAGGATTCAAGACTCAAAATAAAAAGCAAAACAAGCAAAGACTCATATCATACAAGACGCTCCAAGCAAAACTCATAATCTGTGATGAATAAAAATATAGCTCCAAGTAAAATACCAATGGTCGTTAGAAGAAAGAGGGGATGCCACTCGGGCATCCCCAAGCTTAGTTGCTTGATACTTCTTGAATATTATCTTGGGGTGCCATGGGCATCCCCAATCCTAGGCTTTTGCTAATCCTTATTCCTTCATCCATCGTAACATCACCCAAAACTTGAAAACTTCAATCACACAAAACTCAACAAAACCTTCATTAGATCCGTTAGTATAAGAAAGCAAATCACTACTATAAGTACTTTGCAAACCCATTCATATTTTATTTTTACATTATATCTACTGTATTTCAACTTTTCTATGGCAAAAACTCTTCAAAAGAAACCATAGAATCATCAAAACAAGCACACAACGCAAAGAAAACAGAATCTGTCAAAAACAGAACAGTCTGTAGCAATCTGGATATTTCGAATACTTCTATAACTCCAAAAAATCTGAAAAATTAGGACAACATAGGAAATTTGTATGTCAGTCCTGTGTAAAAAATTCAGAATTTTATCACGCTTCTGTGATTTTTAACAATTCTGTGACTGGCGCGAAAAGTTTCTGTTTTTCAACAAGGTCAAATCAACTATCACCCAACATGATCCCAAAGGCTTTGCTTGGCACAAACACTAATTAAAAAAAACACAATCATAACAGTAGCATAATTGTGCAAACACTCAAGAACAGAAGGAAAAAGGCAAAAATAAATTTTATTCATTGGGTTGCCTCCCAACAAGCACTATCATTTTATGCCCCTAGCTAGGCATAAGATTTAATGATGCTCGCATGAAAGACAAGAATTGAAGAACGAAGAGAGCATCGTAAAACATGTGAAAACATATTTAAGTCTAAAATACTTCCTATGCATAGGCATTTTATAAGCAAACAAATTATCAAGACAAGAATAATCTAGCATATGCAAGAAAGGACAAAGAAACAATAGCAATCTCAACATGAAGAGAGGTAATTTAGTAACATGAAAATTTCCACAACCATAATTATTATAATCTTCATGATCCACATGCATAAAAATCTTATAATCTTCCAAGATAGTGGGATTAACATCAACTGAAGTCATGACCTCTCCAAACCACAATTATAAAAAAATTCATAAGATTGAACACTCTCTGAATATGTGGGATTATTTTTACCTAAAGTTGACACTCTTCCAAACCCACTTTTAATATTATTGCAAACATTATTATCAGTAACATATTTATCATGAAGCTCAAATAAATTTTCAAGATCATAAGAAGAATCACCCCAATCATGATCATTGCAATAAGTGGTGGACATATCAAAATTAGCATCCCCAAGCTTGGGGTTTTTCATATTATTGGCACAATTGACATTAATAGAATTTATAGTAACATCATTGCAATCATGCTTTTCATTCAAGGAGCTATCATGAATCACTTCATCAATTTCTTCTTTCAACACTTCATCACAATTCTCAGATTCATAAATTTCAAGCAAAACTTCATAGAAATAATCAAGTGCACTCAACTCACTAGCAATTGGTTCATCATAATTAGATCTTTTGAAAAGATTAGCAAGTGGATGAGGATCCATATCAACAGATTTTTAGCAAGCGAAGATGCAAGAAAATAGAAGGCACATGGCAACACAAGCAAACATGAGATCTGACGAGGAAAAGGCGAACGGAAAAGAGGGCGAATAAAACGGCAATTTTTTGTGAAGTGGGGGAGATGAAAACAAGAGGAAAATGGCAAATAATGTAAATTGCAAAGAGATGAGATTCGTGATTAGGAACCTGGTAGATGTTGATGATGTCTCCCCGGCAACGGCGCCAGAAATTCGCACGTGGCCGGGAGACTATCTTGACTTGATCCTCCCCGGCAACGGCGCCAGAAATTCCTTTTGATGTTTGCTTGAACTACGTCAGTATTTCCCCAAAGAGGAAGGGATGATGCACAACAATGGTAGGTATTTCCCTCAGTGATGAGACCAAGGTTATCGAACCAGTAGGAGAACCAGGTAACACTACGTGAATGGCACCTGCACACAAATAACAAATACTCGCAGCCCGCCGTATTAAAGGGGTTGTCAATCCCTTCGGGTAACGGCGCCAGAAATTGGCAAGTAGACGGGATAAAAATATGATAGATTGGATAACTAGATATCGCGGGAACGCGAGATAAAATAAATAACAATAAATTGCAGCAAGGTATTTTTGGGTTTTTGATAATGTAGATCTGAAGATAAAAGCAAATAAAAATAGATCGCAAAGGCAAATATAAAAAAGAAGAGATCCGGGGGCCATAGATTTCACTAGTGGCTTCTCTCGAGAAAAATAGCATACGGTGGGTAAACAAATTACTGTTGGGCAATTGATAGAACTTCAAATAATCATGACGATATCCAGGCAATGATCATTATATAGGCATCATGTCCAAGATTTGTAGACCGACTCCTGCGTGCATCTACTACTATTACTCCACACATCGACCGCTATGCAGCATGCATCTAGTGTATTAAGTTCATGGAGAAATGGAGTAATGCAATAAGAACGATGACATGATGTAGACAAGTTCTATTTATGTAGAAATAGACCCCACCTTGTTATCCTTAATAGCAACAATACATACGTGTCGGTTCCCCTTCTGTCACTGGGATCAAGCACCACAAGATCGAACCCATCACAAAGCACCTCTTCCCATTGCAAGATAAATAGATCAAGTTGCCCAAACAAAACCCATATATCGGAGAAGAAATGCGAGGCTATAAGTAATCATGCATATAAGAGATCAAAAGACTCAAATAACTTTCACGGATAAAAACATAGATCTGATCATAAACTCAAAGTTCATCGGATCCCAACAAACACACCGCAAAAAGAGTTACATCATATGGATCTCCAAGAGACAATTGTATTGAGAATCAAGAGAGAGAGAGAGAGACAGGAAGCCATCTAGCTACTAACTATGGACCCGTAGGTCTACAATGAACTACTCACGCATCATCAGCGAGGCACCAATGAGGATGATGAACCCCTCCGTGATGGTGTCTAGATTGGATCTGGTGGTTCTGGAACTTGCGGCGGCTAGAATTGATTTTCGTAGACTCCCCTAGGGTTTCTGGAATATTGGGGTTTATAGAGCAAATAGGCGGTGCGGGAGGCCACCGAGGTGGGCACAACCCACCTGGGCACGCCTGGGGGCCCAGGTGCGCCCTGGTGGGTTGTGCCCCCCTTGGGGCACCCCCCCAGGTGCTTCTCTGTCCCATTTGGTGTCTTCTGGTCCATAAAAAATCCACAAAAAGTTTCACTGCGTTTGGACTCCGTTTGGTATTGATTTCCTGCGATGTAAAAAACAAGTAGAACATAACAACTGGCACTGGGCACTATGTCAATAAGTTAGTCCCAAAAATGATATAAAGTTGCTACAAAATGATTGCAAAACATCCGAGAATGATAATATAACAGCATGGAACAATAAAAAATTATAGATACGTTGGAGATGTATGAGACACCATGATGAGGAGGGAGTAGTCCACCCTCGGGGCTGAGGGTTTGTACCAGTAGCTATGTGTTTAATCTCTCTCTCTCTCTCGTGTTCTTGAGATGGCATGATCTTGATGTATCGCGGGCTTTGTTAATATAGTTGGATCATATGGTTTTTTCCCTCTCTATCTTGTTGTGAATTGAGTTTTCCCTTTGAGATTTCGTTTTATCAGATTGAATACTTTTATGGATTTGAGAGCACTTGATATGCCTTGCTATGAATACCCATGGTGACAATGGGGTATCATATTGATTCACTTGATATGTGTTTTGGCACTCAACTGGCGGATTCCCGAGGTGACATTAGGGTAATCTATGCATAGGGGTTGATGCACGTTCTCGTCCTTGTTTCTCTGGTAGAAATCTTGGGGCACTCTTTGAAGTTCTTTGTGTTGGATTGAGTATTATGAATCTGAAATTGTTTGATGCGTATCATATAATTAACTCATGGATACTTGTGGTGACCTTGGAGTATATAGGTGACATTAGAGTTGGTTGATGTGTATCATATGGTGTTATTTTAATACGAACTCTTAAGAATAACTTTGCGTTATTTTAGTACGAACTCTTGAATAGATCAAACAGAAAGAATAACTTAAGGTGGTTTCGTACCCTACAAACAATTTCTTCTTATGTTCTCCGCTAGATAAGAACTTTGGAGTGATTCTTCATCACACGTTGAGGGATGGTTATATGATCCAATTAGATTAGCATTGTTGAGAGATTGGACTAGCGAAAGTACGGACCCTAGGCCTCATTTTTAAGCATTGCAATACCGTTTGTGCTCACTTTTGTTACTTGCTACCTTGTTGTTTTTATTGTTACTATTACAAAAATCAATATCTACTATCCATATTACACTTGTATCACCATCTCTTCGCCGAACTAGTGCACCTATACAAATTACCATTGTATTTGGTGTGTTGGGGACACAAGAGACTCTTTGTTATTTGGTTGCAGGGTTGTTTGAGAGAGACCATCTTCATCATACGCCTCCCACGGATTGATAAACCTTAGGTCATCCACTTGAGGGAAAACTGCTACTGTCCTACAAAACTCTGCGCTTGGAGGCCCAACACGAGTCTACAAGAACAATTTGTGTAGTAGACATCAGTCAACGGGTCTGCTACATTTAGATCCGTATCTACTTTTCAAAGTTCTATGTCTCCATCCTTAATCTAATTATGAATGGAGTTGAAGTGGCGTTTGATGTGCTTGGTCTTCTTGTGAAACCTTGGCTCCTTGGCAATGGCAATAGCACCAACATTGTCACAAAATATTGTCATTGGATCCGACGCACTAGGAACAACTCCTAGGTCAGATATGAACTCCTTCATCTAGACTCCTTCTTGTGATGCTTCCAAAGCAGCTATATATACCGCTTCACCTGTAGATACTGCCACGACGCTCTGCTTGGAGCTACTCCAACTGACTACTCCTCCATTAAGAATATACACGTATCTGGTTTGAGACTTCGAGTCATCCAGATCTGAGCCAAAGCTAGCATTGACATAACCCTTCTAAATGAGAAACATGTCTTTAGTCCTCTTTAGGTACTTAAGGATATTTTTGATCATTGTCCAGTGATCCACTCCTGGATTACTTTGGTACCACCCTGCGAGACTTATGGAAAGGCACACATCAGGTCTGGTATAGATCAGAGCATACATTATAGATCCTATGGCACATGCATAGGGGACGGCTTTCATCCTTTCTTTTTCTTCTGTTGTGGTCGGGCATTGGGTCTGACTCAACTTCACACCTTGCAACACACGCAAGAACCCCTTGTTTGACCGGTCCATTTTGAACGTCTTCAAAATCTTCTCAAGGTATGTGCTTTGTGAAAGTCCTATCAGGCGTCTCGATCTGTCTCTATAGATCTTAATACCCAATATGTAAGCAGCTTCACCCAGGTCTTTCATGGAAAAACTCTTTTTCAAATAACCCTTTATGCTTTCCATAATTCTATATCATTTCCAATCAGTAATATGTCATCAACATATAGCATTAGAAATGCTACAAAGCTCCCACTCACTTTCTTGTAAATACAAGATTCTCTGTAAGTTTGTATAAAATCAAAAGCTTTGATCACCTCACACTACAAAAAAAGACACATCTGTGACATTTTGGGCCGAACGAAATTTTTTCTGTCATGCTTATGACACTTCTATGACGATAATTGTGACAAAACCCGGTATCATCATAGATGTGGTGGGCTCCTACTTCTATGACAAAAAATCATGACAGAAAATGTGCTTTTCGTCCTGTGCGGGTCGGAGACGCAGCTGCATGACATTCTTTCGGCCGTCCATGACGGAAAAAATCATAGTAGAAGCGAGGGAGAGGAAATATCGCGGAGTTACCGGTTACGGTGGTTGGTCGGGGCCGAGCGATGCACTGTGGTTTGCGCGTTTCTCTCGTGCACGCGCGTGTCTGCGAGGCGCTGGCTAACTGAACCCGGAGCGATCGCACGTTAATGAACCCGAGCGATCGATCCCTTGGCTGTTAACTGAACCCGAGCGATTCACTCGCTGCTGACTGAACCCGAGCAATTCCTTCGCTGCTGCTGCTAACTGAACCCGAGCGATCACTGTTGCTACTTACTGAAACCAATCAAGCCGGTGTTGGGTTGCCTCTCGATGAACAGCGACCGTTGCTACCATGCGCGCGGTACGTAGAACGAGTCGAGACGTGGTGAGTCGAGCCTGTTGGTTGGCTATGGATGAATAGTTCCCGGTGGGGGCTGGATGAACAGGACCCCGTGGTAGTAGGTCGTTGCCGCTGGATGAACAGGACCCCGAGGAGGCTGATGCACCCCAGCCGGTTGGGGGTGGCTGAACAGGACCCCATGGAGGCTCTATGAACAACAGTCGGTGGAGGCTGGATGAACAGTAGTCGTGGATGGACAGTAGCCCGTGGAGGGTGGAGGAGGTCGACGGTGGATGAACAGTATCCCGTGGAGGCTGGAGCGAGGCGGTAGACGGTGGATGAACAGGACCCCGTTTCGACCGTAGGCGCTCCAACACAAGTTTGTTTCCTCCGTTTTGCGGTACGCCACACCCCTCCCGATCAACAGGACCCCTTTTCGACCGTTGGAGGTCCAAGAGAAGTCTGTTTCCTCCGTTTTGCAGTACGCCAGACCCCTCCCGATGAACAGGATCCCGTTTCGACTGTGGCTGGTCGAACAGAAGTCCGTTTCCTCCGTTCTGCAGTACGGCAGACCCCGTTTTGGCTGTTTCGTCCAAGCCGTTGGCTCCCATTGAACAGGACACATTCTGACCCAGTCGGTTGCCTCCCGATGAATAGGACGTTGTTTCTCCGTTCCGACCCAGCCGATTCGCTGCCCGATGAACAGGACGCCGTTGCTGCCGTCCGTTGCCTCTCCATGTACACAAGCCCTGGTCGTCCGTATATATGCGCGAGTACGCGCTCGAGAACCCGCCCGTATGTACGTACGTGGTCGTATTTTTTGCCATGTGGCTGTACGTACATGTATAGGACTTAGACGGGACTGGTGAACTGCTATGTCGGGTGCTCTACAACGACACGTGCTGCTACTTACTCGGCCACGGTTCATACTTGCAGAGAGACCGATCGACCAGTATGTACGTACACATTCACGACCACATAGACAACGCTACATACGCTTTGACCAGGTGGGTCCCAGCGGTCAGGGAGGATAAGGATGCACTTCCATGTGTGCGAAGATATAGCTAGTCGGTCCCTGCTGTCAGGGGGAGGAATCGTTTTTACTTTGCGAGTAATAAGGAGGCACTTCCTTGTGTTCGAAGATGTAGCCGGTGGGTCCAGCTGTCAGCCTCACCGCCTAAAGTCCTCTTCCGATGGTTGTCCTTCGTTGACCACGTTAACCACGCTGCGCCAAGAGCACCAAGGTGGTGGACGACGGCGAGGCCTAGGAAGGGAACGACGCGGAGCCGGGGAAGACACGGCAGTGGATGCCAACATGGAGGGGATTACGTGGGTTGACTGCTTCGGCTTTGGTGTGAGGCGGCCGTCGCCGGAGAATAACAGGAGGTGTGGGTGAGTATAGAGGGATGGCATGGCCAGCGGTGGCAGCACAGCCGGACACAGGAGGCAGGACCAGACGGCACGGCCGACGCTGGTTTGGGCGGCTGGAGCAAGAAGACCAGAGGTTGAAGAAGCACGACGGCCGTTGGATGGACATCATATGGTCACTGCAGCTAGAATCGTTTATATTGACTAAGTTGACAAAGCCCTTGGTATGCGTCAACTTAGTAGGCCCACAGGTCAGCCTCTGAAACGATGTGCCTCAGATGTTAGGGGGAGGAATCATTTTTTGGGCGGCTGAAGCAAGAATATCCGAGATTGAAGAAGAAGCACGACATCCGTTGGATGGACATCCAACGGCCACTTCTGCTAGAACCGTGTGCTGACTATAAGTTGACAAAGGCTTGCATATGCGTCAACTTAGTAGGCCCACAAGTGTG
The DNA here is from genome assembly GCF_018294505.1 of Triticum aestivum. Lineage (NCBI taxonomy): Eukaryota > Viridiplantae > Streptophyta > Magnoliopsida > Poales > Poaceae > Triticum > Triticum aestivum. The sequence continues at coordinate 292,708,916 of NC_057796.1, forward strand.
TGGGAGAGAACATATAGACCATTTGCGATTTGTAAGAATGTACATCCCATTTTTGAATTCTAATGGAATTTACTATAGCCCATTTATAGTTTGTTAAAAGTACAACCCATTTTCAAGCTAGGACAATGATTAATAACTTCAACCAGCCACTCAAAACAGAATTCGATAAAATTTCCCACATTTTGATGGGATCTGAAATATTTTATCCCGAAATTTCTAGTCAGATTAAATATAATTTCAAAATAAATTTGTATTACATAAAAATCCAATGAAATATTGCGCGCGCAACAAGTAATGAAATTAAAAATTCCAAATTCCAATAATAATATTTTTTAACTAATTATGTGTTTGGTGCATTTTTTGTAGTTACTGCCTAGTTTTTATAAGTACATCCCATTTATTATTTCTTAAATCCCATTTTCTTGTCAAGCCTAATGCATCCCTCCTAGGAAAGATTATTTAAGAAAGTCTGAGCTCAATTAATAACTTAAGAAAAAAGTTAGAGTACCGTGGAACCTAATTAAAATTTGTCACGAGCGAAGAAATAATTCAACGAGTCCCACTTGTGCGTGTGTGCGTGTGTGTGTGTGAGAGAGAGAGAGACCCATCGGTCGATGCTCGTAAATACATCTTTCGGCCATATGCATTGCTGATGCTCAGTAAAAACTTATATAGTTGACAAAATCATATAGAACATCATAACACACTGAACTTGCATACAAAAATTTCACGCAGACGGCACAATCAGGGTGGAAGCAGTGGATCGCTACGGGTAGGGCTATGTTGAAACCAATGAACCGTACATAACGGTTCATCGTATTTATCAATGACGAGGAAATATCTTGAATGTTGTGCAAAGAAAACAGACAGACAACACAATAAGTTTTGCTAGCACATTAAGTTGACGTACAACCCTTTCTAAAAAAAGTTCAGGTACAAAAATAGAACAGGTCACAATCAAATGTACTGGCACATCAGTGCTTCACACCCATAGCTCGGAGTTAACTAGTATCTGAGAAGATTCAGTTGTTACCTCAAATTAGAGCGCATCCAGGCAGCCAGCCCTGCCTCTTCTCCCAAAGAAGCAGTGGCCTCCTCCGCGCGATGGAGTAGGCCCTGTGCCATCCATCGTTCAGAGCAACAGGGGGAAAGTCTGATGTTGACTCTTGTAATGGACGTCGTCGACGGACCCTGGCACCAGCGGCGGCGGCAGGACTTCGATTGATGGATTGACCACTTCTTCGACATTCACGAACACTCGATACAGGCACATCCCTAACGTGGTCTGCGGCGGCCTTGGTGGCGACGAATAGTACAACCCTGGTTCCTGCACCGGTATCTCAACACCAATCACCTTTGGTAAGGTGGACAGCTTCTTCATCCATGCCATAACCGTCAGAGCTCAGCTGTCTGGAGGAACAAACATACTTACGAGCTCACCTCCGAGGTCGTTGATAAGCTCATTCATGGACTCGCTATTCCAAGAACGTCGAGGCATGCCGTGGAAGGTAAGCCTTGTTAAAAACTCAAGCTCAGAGGGCACCGGGCCCCATCCTGGGTGCCATCGATCAAAGCTCACTAGTGCGCCATCACAGAACAAATGCCGGGAAGATTTGAACACACGACTGCAGTCGAAAGTTGTCTGGAACCTGACAAAGAAATCAGCTGGTGGCGGACAGACTTCGACGAGCAAGTCACTTATTTGGATGCCGTGCTCAATGCCAAGATCTTTGACAAGGTCGTCTGGCGAGACGGTAGGCCGGTCGCCGTTGATGGTTACCATCAGCACTTTGTCGGCAAACTGGTCGTCAAGCGCCGCCATGCCACTGTTGAGCGACAGCACGTAGCGCCCGAAGGTAGGACGGACCTCAGGATCTCTGGCTCGGAGATCCACGTTGACCGGCGACATGATAGTGCGCTTGAGTACAGGGAGTACAGGAGGGGGATTTGGGGGAACTGGAGTAGGAATCGAGATTCTAGAGGTGGGGGACGGGCGGGAGATTGGGGATGAAAAGGTAGCATGAATTTCGAACACGCGCCAATATGCTCTCGGTGCGCAAGCGCACGGAAACACCGGTGGCGCCCACATGTCGGCCTAAGAGTCCTTATTCTTTTTTTTTTGAGAGCCCGGCCTTTTTTTAGGATCTTTTGAGAGCCCGGCCTAAGAGTCATAATTGACATGTTTGGCATTGCGTTACTACTCAGCCCATATTCAATGGCACCTCACTGGCCCAAACAAGTGTATATCATCGAAAAGACACTGAGCTCAAATTTTAACTTAAAAAAAGGAGATATACTCTGAACACTGGAGAATGGTGATGCCCTCATTCAGCCCACCAGCAGTTCGAGACAATAAATAGTTCGAAACAACAATATATACAACATTCAAACACTGAATTGTGACTACTACCGACATAAACAACAAGACATGATAGTTCATAGGAAGTCTTGCTACACCACCAAAACGCACCCATCTGCAGCGCTCAGAATCTCGTGATCCAGACAAGAATGACATTCTAGATAGAGGCAACTATTACATAGTAAGAGTGTCATAGACGAGGCTGACCAAATGACAAGGAATATGCATAAGAAAAGAGAGAACTACCCATCCAGAACAAGCAGCAAAGATAACAAGTCATTCGAAGAGGGATGACCCAACACCATCATAATTTGCAGCCCCGCTTCAGTGACCAGTGATCCAGAGACACCAGTACTCCACCCTTTTGACGCAACAGCCCAATTACCTATCAACCTGAAGGCTTGAACCACATAACTGCCTGTCGAACTTGGGACATCCAAGGATCAAAGTTAATCCAGATGCCTTTGTTGTTCTCACCTTCTTTTGGCTGCAGGCTGTATCATTTACAAATAGGGGAGTTTGCTCCTGAAGTCCTAGGGCTCGCCGCGTAGACACAGTTTTCCATAGCAAATAGAGCCTTTCTTCCATGAAGGTCCTTGCCAACGGTGATCTCCTGGTTAATCGGATAATTGAGTCCAAGAAACAGAGAGTGTGAACCAAGGCTGTTTACCCGCCTCCAACTCAAAAATTCTGAAGGCCCCAACAAGCTGGTATCCTGCTCATAGACGTAACAGCCACTGTCCGGATACTCATGTATTTCATGGTGCTTGTATACAGTGGGGTTTTTGCAATATAACTTTTCCGGCTCATGTGTCCGAATGATCATCAGTCTTTTGCCGTCGTCTGGTCGAGCGAGGAACCAGTTGTGCTTCCCTGTTTTTGGCAAAGGTGGTGTGATTACAAAGGGCAGTAACTGTAGGGACACTTCATCATATCAAAAGGGACAGGCATTGTTAATGTGAGATCAACATTGTTCAGAGTATGAGTAGGATAATGCAAGAAACAACATTGATATGTCCCTGTTGGAACTGGGAGGAAAATATAGGGAAATGTATACTGGGTTCGAAAATATAGAAGTGCCATGCATGGTTATACTCATGTTATCTCGCAATCGATTCTTCACACGAAACTACCATGTCATGCATGTTATGTAATCATGTTCTGTCCTCACAAGCAAATTCTTCAAGGAAACTAATAGACCATGCATTGTTATATACTCATGTTCTGTGGGCAAAAATTTTGTGAGGATATTATTCTAGCCATTGATTGCTGAAGGGCGAATATAGGTATGTACACATGGTAAGCATTAGATGATTTCACTACTTCCAAATATAGAGTTCTCCATATGCACATTTACTTCCCTAATGTATGGTTAGATGAAACGAACAGTGTGATGCATGTTTCTACATCATGAAAATGAGGAAACTAACATGGCAATTGATACACACTCATATTTAGTAGTATATAAATTACTATAAAATAAGGAGAATATCCATATCTTCCTAACCGTTTGATTATTCGGGGGTATAAATTGGTTGTAATGACATGGTCACAATCACATGAATTAACTCATTCCAAATATAGCTGGTTTATGGCATCTCTAATACATTGCCATAGTTCTACTCAAACAGGGATATGCCAATCATCACAAAAAGTTCAAATAGTGTCATGGCGTCATCATTAACATCAGACAAAAACAACTTACACGTGATGTCCCAGCAATACGTGGTGCCATCTGCTTTGTTGATCGCATAGATGATGCCATTGTGTTCAATAGCATCACAGAAGTGTGTATGAGCTTTGACGATCCACCGCGAGGTGAGCTGTCTCCAGCTAAAGAAGGCACCGGCGGAAAGATAGGCGAGTCCGCGGTCGAACAAGGAAATTAGCTTGAAGTCTGCGTAATTCGCATCTCGTGTGAGCACTTGGTAGATTACAATCTTATGCAAAACAAGGTGCGTCCAACTGACTTCGTAATCTAGATGACTTTGACCGCGATGGTAAAACCCTATATAATCGAACGAAGGAAGGATAATCTCATGGGAGGTGTGGAAGTTCACGAGCACCAACTTGTTTCGGTCTTGTCTGACGGCAGCCATCCAGTGGGAGCTCATGCCGACCCAGTACATACCTGTCAAGAAGTTTCGGGCAATGGTGATTGGATCGAAGTCAAGGGAAATGATGCATGGCGACTGTATAATTTCGGGTTCCGGCAAAACCCTTGAGGTTCGAACACTGGGGTGCGCACGAAGATCTCGTCCCCTCTGGCTCACATCCTCACTGCAATCTCAAAGCTTAGCGCGTTGAACTCACTGAACAAGGGACACAAGGTTTATACTGGTTCGGGCCACCGATGTGGTGTAACACCCTACTCCAGTGTGGTGTGGTGGATTGCCTCTTGGGCTGAGGATGAACAGTTATAGGGGAAGAACAGCCTCCTGAGGAGAGCCGTTCTTGAGCTCACTGAGCTTGTGCATGTCTGGATGGAATCGATCCCCTTTCTATGGTGGTGGCTAGTCCTATTTATAGAGGCTCTGGTCCTCTTCCCAAATGTTAGGCGGGAAGGGATGCCACAACGGCCAAATTCGAAGGGAGACAACTAGTACAAGTTATCCTGACTAAAGGTGGTCTTCGCCTGCCAAAGGCTCTGGTGGTGACGCCATCTTGGGCTCCACGGTGACCTCCGTCCTGCCGTCCTTCCGGTCCTGGTCTCGTTGCACTGATATGGAAACCTTTGCCTGATGCCTCGGGACTCCTCGCCTGCGCTTGCCTCTTTAGCACCAAAGAGAAAACGAGGACACTGCGCGCACTGGCGCCCGCCTGGCCTTGGTCGTCATGGTTTACATCACAGGAACCTCGTGAGGTGCCCCTTGCCTTGATCTCTCTGCCCCTCGCGAGCCAGCCTGGTGAGGCCGCCCCCAAGGAGGTCTTGTGTCGTCCACCTCGTGAGGCTTGGCCCCTCGCGAGGGTCTTGAGTGTCTGCTGGTGAAGATGGGCTGTACAGGGCCGCCGGTGGAGCCACGCCGTGGGCTGTAGGCAGGCAAGTCTGGGGACCCCCGTTCCAGGACGCCGACAGTAGCCCCGGGGCCCAAGGCGCGCTCGAACTTGGCTTCGAGGCGAAGCCAAGGGGCAAGTGCGGGGCGCTGCGGGCCCCAACATCCTGCGGCCCCATCTGACACGTGGCGATTGATTGGACGTGGGCGTATCCGCTTCCCCACGCAGCCTCGGCAACTGCCTGACTTGACGAGTCCCTACTGCATGCAGAGGAAAAAATCATCATTACCTATGATCGTGGGGATCGCCGGTTGGCCTTCTCCTACTATAAATGAGGAGGGGGCGGAGCCCCCGTCGCTCATCTCTTCTTGCTCCGCTCGTTTCTTCTTCCTTGCTGCATCGCTAGTAGCGACACCCATGGCGCCGATTCGGAGATTCTCGCCGCAGAGAAGGGGAAAACCCCCCATGACGAGCCCGGGCCACTTCCGCCGAAGAAGAGGCTGGCCCACCGCCACGGCGTAGTCGTGAGGCCAGAGGTGTCGAGGCATTGGTGCGAGCGGCCTCCTCTCGGGTATCCGCTGCCTCTGTACGCCCAAGCCGAGGGCGCCGGAAGGAAACGCGGCGAGTAGCGCCGTCCACACCGCGGCCGTGGTCGCCGCGCCGTGGCAGCGCACGCCGTCGCCCAGGAGCCCATGCCGCGGACTCCTCGCGCGAACTCGTGATGTGGGCGGTGATGCCCCCGCGCACTTGGATTCGCTTTCCGTAGTTCTTCTCCACCGAGATGCCGCCGAGGGGCCCCCTCGAGCTTTGGCTACAGCACGTCGACTGTGACGCCCCAGCGACTGGAGCGGAGGTGGAAGCTGTCTTCCCAGGCAAGATCTTCATGACCCGCGGCTGGGGCGAGGTTGCTCGAGTCTGCCGCTCGGACGGTGCCCTCGCCATCCATTTTGAGTACGATGGCGCCTCCACCATGTTCTTCAAGGTCTTCGACGAGGAAGGCCGCCGCCTGGAGTACTGCCCCGGAGGGGGTCATCAGGACGGCGCAGCAGCCTTCGCCGAGCCCGCCGCTAGCCTCATCAGCAGTTCCCCCAGTAGTAGTGGCGGCGCTTGGGAGTCCAGCGACTCTCCCGAGCCCTCCGAGACCCCGGAGATGAGCGACGACAGCTACGTGCTCCCGAGCTCTCGCCGCGCCCGGAGCAAGGCCGCGGCGTCCGGTCGCCGCTGTCGCTGATCTGGATGAGGTTGGCGCCGGCCTCACGCGGCCCACTGTTGATGATGGCGCCGGCCACACTGGCTCGTGTAGATAGTGCTTCCAGGAACTCCCTTCTTTTGTTCCCTGCGAGGAACCGAGATGGACCCCGTGGGGGCGTGTAAAGGGTCTGTAATGTCTTTTGTTGATATTATCCTTATTGTGAAAATTTGCATACGCATGTCCCGTTTCGGCTCGGTCTCCCCTTTCCAACCTTGCAGCAGCCTGGTGCTCTACGCCGACAGGTCCCGGTCCCCAGGCAGGCTGCAGCCGTCGCTGGTATGCCAGGTCGCGATGCCGTGGTCAAGGCCAGGAGGTGAGCAGCCCGAGGTCCAGTAAGAGCTCCTGAGGCGCGATGCTCAAGAGGTCCCCTTTAGCACGCAAGCAGCCACCGAGAGGTAGGAAAGGGAGGTGACGTTGCCGCAACAAGGCTGCGACGAATGAGAATCCTATGCCGTAGCGCTCGGTCGACCCAGGCGCGAAACTTATCTTGGTAGTCCAAAGTTGGTTCCTTGTGCTGCACCGGACTCGTGTGTCGACCGCTGTAGTGTAGCTAGGTTGGGCCCCTACGAGCCTCCCCCTCTTCTCCCTGCTCTTCTATGTGCTCTACGTCCTTAGGCCCCGGCCCTCGAGCGAGCTCAGCCGCCGCTGGTATGCCAGGTCGCGATGCCGTGGTCAAGGCCAGGGGGTGAGGGCTGGAGAGCCAGTAAGAGCTCCCGAGTCACGATGCTCAGGAGCCCCCCTTTTAACGTGCAAGCGAATTGCATGGGATAAGAGGGAGCCCGTGGTACCGCCTGCTGCTGATTTGTCAGCATTGCAGGGACACACCCGAGCACAAGCGCCGTGCCTAGCCTCCCTATGCGAGGGATCCTAAAGAAAGACAATCGGCGTGCGGCTCCCGTTGCGCGGGGTAATCAAGCAGGTAATAACCATAGATAGCTTATGTATGGAAAGCGAACTAGCTCAGATAAATGCAAGAACGATATATGCCACTGGGATGGACCCGAGCGGCCTGGGGATGATGCAGCCCGAGGGGCGCCCCCAACAGAGTAAGCTAAAGATGCAAAAGGATACATGCCGCAGGGACAGGCCCACGCGGCCTGGGAATGATGCAGCCCGAGGGGCGCTCCCAGCTAAATAAACTTGGAAAATGTCACCTGGTTCCGTTGTCGACGGCGTGGTGGGGTAGCCGAAGGCGCGTGATGAAGGAGTCGCTCCTCATGAGCCGCCAGGGCCCTGAACCTCTGGAGGCTCTGGGGGCTCGGGCGGTTCCTTGAGGACCGCCTCCATCTCCTTTAGGACTGCGTGATGCCTGGCCTCCTGAGCCACCAGAATGCTCCACAAGTTGCGCTGGAAGGCGGCTGTCATGCTCGGTAGGCCGAATGGCATGCAAACATAGCTGTGAGGTGGGCCCTTGCAACGCCCCACGCGCGAAGGCTAGAAGCGCTCCTATGAAGTGGCCCTGTTGAGCCCTGGGATGTCGATGCAGACGCGCAGCCCGTCATCCTCGCCTGGATGGGGAGCTGCGCCAGGTGGGCGGCGGTCGCCGCGCATGGCCCTTGCTTCTTGAAGCTCCTGAGTGGTCTTGGCGATGAACTCCTGAGCGCTGGGCGCTCCTCGCCCAGCACCCTCCTGAGGGAAACGTGCCGCAAAGCACGCCTCCATGTGGTGCCCGAGCGCCTCCCTCATGACGTGGGCTAGGTCTGAGGCCCTCCAGAAGAGAGCCCCCGAGCCTTTCCTGAGAAGGGCACCGGGCGCGCCTTCCTATGCGATGGAAGGAGGCGCCCCAGGCGCGGGCACCGATCCTGATGTGGCACCGCTTGAGGCGCCGATCCCTTGAGGCCCTGTACGGAGTAGTTGCTTCTTCTTCTTGGGGCCAGCCTCAGGAGGGTATATGGTGCCTTGGTTGTCGGGGTCTTCGATTGCTGCGGCTTGGAAGGCGCACTCGAGGGAGCACAACGCATCTCTTTCTTCGCAGGGGACTGTGATGATCCCGCCGCTTCCTGGCATCTTGAGGACGTTGTAGCCGTGGTGGGTCACTGCCATGAACTTGGCCAGTGCCGGGTACCCGAGGATGGCATTGTATGGCAGACGGATGTGGGCAACGTCGAAGTTGATGAGCTCGGTGCGGTAGTTGTCGTGCTGTCCGAAGGTGACAGGGAGGCAGACCTGCCCTATCGGGGTGGTGGAGCCGTCAGTCACTCCTGAGAAGGGCTTGGTGGGCTGGAGCTAATCGTATGGCACTTGGAGGCTGTCGAACATCCCGACGGATAGGACGTTAAGCCCTGCGCCACCGTCAATGAGGCTCTTGGTGACTTGTACATTGCTGATGACGGGTGAGCAGAGTATCGGGAGGACACCAGCAGTGGCCGCGCACTTGAGCTGGTCCGCCGAGCTAAAAGTGATGGCGCACTTGGACCACCTGAGCGGGCGCGTGGCCTCAAGCCTAGGAAGGGCTGCGTTTACCTCGCGAGCAAACTGCTTGAAGATACGCTGAGACGCTAGGGCCTGAGCTCCGCCCAAGATGCAGGCGATAGCACGCGGTTCGTGGAAGCCCCCAGCCCCCTCGTCCTGATGGTGGTCATCGTTCCTTCTTGGTGGTGGTAGCGAAGGAAGACCAGCGTTGCCCTGAGGGCGGTCCTCGCGAGGCTGATCCCTCCAGGCGCCCTCACGAGGCAGGTCCTGCCAGCGGTCCTCACGAGGCCGGTCACGCCACTCCTGGCGGGGGCCGCGATCATCCCAGCGTCCTCCGCCTCATCCTCCTCCTCGGTCGTAGCCCCGGTCATTGCGCTCGGGGCGTCGACCGAAGCGCCCATCTTGGATGGCCCTGAGCTCTTGACTGTCGTTGGTGTTGTGGCTGTGTACGTTGTGGAAGGTGCAGAACGGACGGCTACTCTTGGACGACTCGGGGTGGTCCCGGCCGTGCTTCGTGTCAGGCTCCGCCGCGAGCACAGCCACTCCCTTGTGCTTCACGTCCTTGGCCTTGGCTTTCTTCTCCTCCGGGTTGGTAGCTGGGAGCTCGAGGAGGGAAAGGCGCCCTTCCTCAACTCTCGCACACTTGGTCGCCAGGTTGAACAGCACCAGAGCCGTGCATAGTGATGCGTCTCCAACGTATCTATAATTTTTGATTGTTCCATGCTATTATATATTCTGTTTCGGATGTTTAATGGGCTTTATTATACACTTTCATATTATTTTTGGGACTAACCTACTAACCCATGGCCTAGTGCAGTTGCTGCTTTTTTGCCTATTTCAGTGTTTCGCAGAAAAGGAATATCAAACGGAATCCAAACGGAATGGAACCTTCGGGAATGTGATTTTTGGAACAAACGTGATCCAGAGGACTTGGAGTGGACGTCAAGAAACAACCGAGGAGGCCACGAGGCAGGGAGGCGCGCCTGGCCCCCTGGGCGCGCCCCCACCCTCGTGGGCCCCTCGTGGCTCTCCTGACCGACTTCCTTCGCCTATATATACCTACGTACCCCGAAAACATCCAGGAGCACCACGAAACCCTATTTCCACTGCCGCAACCTTCTGTACCCATGAGATCCCATCTTGGGGCCTTTTCCGGCACTCCGCCGGAGGGGGCATCGATCATGGAGGGCTTCTACATCAACACCATAGCCTCTCCAATGATGTGTGAGTAGTTTACCACAGACCTTCGGGTCCATAGTTATTAGCTAGATGGCTTCTTCTCTCTCTTTGGATCTCAATACAAAGTTCTCCTCGATCTTCTTGGAGATCTATTCGATGTAACTCTTTTTGCGGTGTGTTTGTCGAGATCCGATGAATTGTGGGTTTATGATCAAGATTATCTATGAACAATATTTGAATCTCCTCTGAATTCTTTTATGTATGATTGGTTATCTTTGCAAGTCTCTTTGAATTATCAGTTTGGTTTGGCCTACTAGATTGATCTTTCTTGCAACGGGAGAAGTGCTTAGCTTTGGTTCAATCTTGCGTTGCTCGATCCTAGTGACAGAAGGGGAAACGACATGTATTGTATTGTTTCCATCGAGGATAAAAAGATGGGGTTTAGATCATATTGCTTGAGTTTATACCTCTACATCATGTTATCTTGCCTAATGCGTTACTCTGTTCTTATGAACTTAATACTCTAGATGCATGCTGGATAGCGGTCGATGTGTGGAGTAATAGTAGTAGATGCAGGCAGGAGTCGGTCTGCTTGTTGCGAACGTGATGCCTATATACATGATCATGCCTAGATATTCTCATAACTATGCACTATTCTATCAATTGCTCGATAGTAATTTGTTTACCCACCGTAATACTTATGCTATCTTGAGAGAAGCCACTAGTGAAACCTATGGCCCCCGGGTCTATTTTACTTTGCGTTCTTTACTTTTACTCTTTATCATAAAAATACCAAAAATATTATCTTATCGTATCTATCAGATCTCACTTTTGCAAGTGGCTGTGAAGAGGTGACAACCCCTTTACCGCGTTGGTTGCAAGGTTCTTATTTGTTTGTGTAGGTACGAGGGACTTGCGTGTGGCCACCTACTGGATTGATACCTTGGTTCTCAAAAACTGAGGGAAATACTTACACTACTTTGCTGCATCACCCTTTCCTCTTCAAGGGAAAACCAACGCATGCTCAAGAGGTAGCACATAGTTCCTCATGGATGGCGAGCTCCTCCTTCATCCTGACATCGCGGACGCTGTCAGAAAACGCGGAAATGATGGCCTCATCCGTCACCTTGGGGATCTTGAGATGAACGTTGTTGAAGCGCTGGATGTACTTCTGCAAGGTCTCTCCTGGCTGCTGCTTGATGCGGCGCAGGTCACCCGCGGAGCCATGGGGAACTAGTTCGCCATGACTTTCTCGTCGCCGTTGGCCGCCTCGATGCTCAGCTCGTAGAGCTGCAAGAACTCCGCAGGGTCGGGGGTGCCGTCATAGCGAGGAGGCAGGTCCGGCTTGAACTTGTCCGGCCAGACGACGCTACGCAACTCCGGGGTGAAGGCGCGGCAGCCTGCTGTGGCCACCGGGGCCCTTTGCTGACGCGGAGCCTGCCCCCGATGTCCGCGCGCCACCGCTGCAGGCGGCACGCAGTCTTGTCGCGGTGGCGCTAGGAGCGCAGGAGCATTTTCTTGCGGCCGAGGAACTTCTTGGCAGCTTCCTTCTTCTCGCGCGTGCGCCCGACGTGGTGGGTCACGCCGGGGGGCCACGCGCCTTGGCGCTAGAGCGCCGTCTTGGTGCGGAGCTGGTGGGGGTGCTCCGTGAGCTACGTTGCCCATAGCTGGCGGAGGGCGAGGCAGCAAGGGATGGTGCGGGGGAGCCCCCAGCGGCGCTGACGAGCTCGGCGATGCTGCCCAACCAGTCCTCGTAGAGGTCGTCGACCGGGCGGTAGCGCAGGAGCTCGCATGCCATAAGCAGCGCGGCCTGGATGTCCGTGGGAGCGCGACGAGCGTGAGACGATGAGCCGGCTGGGGTCAGCGACGGAGTGGTGGTACGGCCATCCCGCCGCACCGAGGGGTGCAGCGAGGACGCTTGTTGCTCGTTTCCCGCCGGACCGGTGGCGGCGTTGGAGGCGGGTGACGGGCAACAACGGGGAGGCCCGCCAACAGGGGCTGTCTGAGCGACACGGGCAGTGAGGGCGGCCCGGCTCTTAGCGCGGGCTCGACGCGCGTCCGCCATGGATGCGATGGAGCGAAGGGACGCGGATTGGCGGGGGGGAAGGCTTCGGCGCACCCCTACCTGGCGTGCCAAATGTCGGATTTCGGGTTCCGGCAAAACCCATGAGGTTCGAACACTGGGGTGCGCACAAATATCTCTTCCCCTCTGGCTCACACCCTCACCGCGATCTCAAAGCTTAGCGCGTCGAACTCACAGAACAAGGGACACAAGGTTTATACTGGTTCGGGCCACCGATGTGGTGTAATACCATACTCCAGTGTGGTGTGGTTTGATTGCCTCTTGGGCTGAGGATGAACAGTTACAGGGGAAGAACAGCCTCCTGAGGAGAGGCGTTCTTGAGCTCGGTGAGCTTGTGCGTGTCTGGATGGAATCGATCCCCTTTCTATGGTGGTGGCTAGTCCTATTTATAGAGGCCCTGGTCCTCTTCCCAAATGTTAGGCGGGAAGGGATGCCACAACGGCCAAATTCGAAGGGAGACAACTAGTACAAGTTATCCTGACTAAAGGTGATCTTCGCCTGCCAAAGGCTCTGGTGGTGACGCCGTCTTGGGCTCCACGGTGACCTCCGTCCTGCCGTCCTTCTGGTCCTGGTCTCGTTGCACTGATATGAAAACCTTTGCCTGATGCCTCGGGACTCCTCGCCTGCGCTTGCCTCTTTAGCACCAATGAGGAAATGAGGACACTGCGCGCACTGGCGCCCGCCTGGCCTTGGTCGTCATGGCTTACATCACAGGAACCTCGCGAGGTGCCCCTTGCCTTGATCTCTCCGCCCCTCGCGAGCCAGCCTGGTGAGGCCGCCCCCGAGGAGGTCTTGTGTTGTACGCCTCGCGAGGCTTGGCCCCTCGCGAGGGTCTTCAGTGTCTGCTGGTGAAGATGGGCCGTACAGGGCCGCTAGTGGAGCCATGCCGTGGGCTGTAGGCAGGCAAGTCTGGGCACCCCCGTTCCCAGGACGCCGACAACGACCCACTACATACCTGCAAAGAAGTTTCGACTAATGGAGGTCGGATTGAAGTCGAGGGGCATCATGTATGCCTCCGTATCATGGTGAGCAAATCTCGCAAGACCAGATAGCAACAAGCAGGGTGTCTTGAAAAGCTTAGGCCTCGCTTCACGATGGCCGTGTGGATGTCCCTCGAGCATGCAGCCAGCCGCAGGGCGCTCAACATATCCATACACGATCAACAGAGGTCAAGGATGTCCCTGGGTGCTGCGCGGTTCGCGTTCGGCCATGGTGGAGTTTGGAAGGTGGGGTTTTTGGGGGCTTGATTTATGGGGGAGAAGGCTCTCGGTGCTAGAGCGGCTAGCGAGGGAATAGTGGTACTGGGGGAGGCGAGCGAGGCGAGGGTATGCGGGGGCACAGTGAGATGATGAAGAGTGACCTCAGGATCTCTGGCGGGACGGAGATGGAGATGGAGTGGTGCTAGGGGAGAGGGAGACGAGGCGAGGCATGCTATACAGCGGCGGTGACAGTGACTGCACAATGCACAAGATGAGGCTAACTTTGGTAACCCGAACACGCCGCCTGGACTGGTGTCACCTCGGGCGCAGGGTCTTGTCACTTCACTGTGAGGACCGGATGAATAATATTTTGACCATCAAGTGTACCACAGTTGTACTACTACTACTAGTAGTAGGATTAGTAGGAACATGAGTAGTACTGTATAGCGGAAATATGTCTCCCGTGCTAGCATGCCTCTGGGTTCACTTCACCTTCCAGGTATCATCCATATTGCAAGCAGAACCAAATTCTCGTGCATGCGGAAGCGCGAAGAAGGCTTTTTCTTTTTTGAGGATAACCGCATATTCCTTGACTAGAGAATGTTGTGTCTCCCACGCACGTGCCAATATCCATCCGAACCAGCTACGACACATTTTTTATCCATTTGCATAGGTCCCACCTGTCAGGAGGAGTGCAGAAATAAAAAGGAATGATAAAATGTCTCGCCACGGTGATTCAAAAGAGTGAACTCTACTAGCCAGTGGCACATGTAGCACTAGAAGGATGGGCACGTACACAGACAAGTACCACTCCTGAGTCTACCCACATAGCCTTTTCGTTTAGTCTACCTAGCCGTCTAATCAACTGCCTGCAGGATACTTCTCCCATTTACTTCTCCATCGGGAACCGATTTTCCTTGGCTTCTTCACCTCTCCTTCATCTTCATTTGCATCCAAACCACACTTCATTCAAATTGTATTAACCTCTTCACATACTCCTGGAGTAATTCTGAAGCCCCTTTAAATAATCATCTTCTTCGGTTAGACTAGCCATCTAATCCTAATTCTCCAAACCATAGCCCTCCGGTCCAACTGTTCCAAATGGCGAAAGAGATCGGGATGCAGGTTTTTAGCGTCCAACATGTCCTCGTCGAAGGCTCGTTGAGCATAGTTGCCACCGTCACCGACCACCCAAGGGTTGTTTAGAAGTGGATCAACAATGTATCCAACTCCCTCCAAAAGGTGGAGATGAAGGTCATCGGTCTCGACACAGAGTACACGAAGCGTGCCACTGGGAAGATCCAATGCGCCGCCATCCTTCAGTTGTGCCTCGAAGATGATGTTTTGGTGTACCACATCATACACACGCCCTCCATACCAGATGAGCTCCATCATTTCTTGTCTCGGGAGGACATATACTTCTGTGGGGTAGCCATCGCAGGGGACAAACAGAAGTTGGAGCCGTACAACCTTGATTTGAAAAGCATCACTGACGTACAAACCAAAATAAAAATTCCTGTAGAAGATTCTGATAAACCGACACCATCCCTATTCGACGTAGCAAATTTTGTGCTCGGAACAAATCTTCAGAAGGGTGACGAGACACTGGCATTAAGGTCGTTTGGATGGGAGAATTATCCCTTGACGTACGAGAGGATAAAATATGCTGCCCTCGATGCCCGTGTGACTTTCAAGATAGCTGCAAGGTCCAGAGAGCTTGTTGCGAAGCCATCTCCCACAGAAAATGAGAAGAAGAAGACGAAGAAGAAGAAGAAGAAGAAGAAGAAGAAGAAGAAGAAGAAAAAGACGAAGAAGAAGAAGAAGAAGACGAAGACGAAGACGAAGACGAAGACGAAGAAGAAGAAGAAGAAGAAGAAGAAGAAGAAGAAGAAGATGACGAAGAAGAAGAAGAAGACGAAGAAGAAGACGAAGAAGAAGAAGACGAAGAAGAAGAAGAAGAAGAAGAAGAAGAAGACGAGAAGAAGAAGAAGAAGAAGACGAAGAAGAAGAAGAAGACGAAGAAGAAGAAGAAGAAGAAGAAGAAGAAGCTGCACCAGCAACAGGGCATTATGGATGGATGAACTATTTCCTCTCTTGTAAAAAAAGATTCCCTCTCTGTGTATATTGATATAGATGGACTATTTTGATGGTGTGCATGTCTTTGGAACAAGTAGTAGCATGGGTCCGCTTGACTATAAGGAACTATTTATCCACCTAGCTTTCTCTACTACTCCTTCCAGTGATCGGTATGCAATGCATGTGCCCGTAGACATGACAGCTTGTCCACGGAAGTTCAACTACGGCGACCATCACGTTTCATCCACTGCCACTCACGATTCCCACGATGCCGCTCCAACCCACGGCACCACGTCCCCCGACGTGCGCCTCACCCCTCTCGGCTGCACCGCCCCTCTGCCTTTGTGTGCATGACATGTGGGCCACCTGAAATGCGGCGAGCATCAAGTTTCTACCACAGCCACACGCGATTCCCACGACGCCGCTCGAACCCATGACACCACACGTCCCCCGACCTGCGGCTCATCCCTCTCGGCCCACTGCCCCTCTGCCTTCGGGAGCATTACATGTGGACCAGCCACCTATCGGGTCCACATGTTATTGACTCAAAGGCAGGTGTAGTAAGGCGCTGAAGCTCAGTCCCGAGGGCCCCGAGCGGGAAATGTAATTCCTGCGCCAGCACTTGTGGTTCTAGCGCTGCACGAACTCGTGCCAAACTCGAGATTTGTTTCTTACTAGTACATGCACGCAACGATTTAATGGACATTGTAATCTCAACATGTGATGGGGAGCTCTAAATTCGAATTTGAAACTTATAAAACAAAAAAAATTCAAAACAAAAAAACTGGAAGAGAGGGAGTATACCGTAGGATGTGTCCCATACGAAATAAGTCCCCTAGTTTGTCACCGCGAAGATGCGGTTAGAAAGGAGCACAGCGTCTTCGTACTCGTACGACAACAAAATCGGCTGCAGACAGCATGGTCCACCATTGACCGCCATGTGCAAGGTTCGTGAAAGCAATCGTGATGTCGAACACCGTGTTGAGAGTGTAATTTTGGTTGGTGGACGACCTTATTAGGGCTTCCATGATTGATATCTTTTTCAATCTCACCGTGGTTCCATCGTACCAATTCAGGCGGTGGCCCATTGCATGGCTGATCCCAATGTTGGACAAAGGTTCTACGGGAATGGTGTCACCGTTGTAAATGTTGTGCAAATTGATGTTGGTACCCTCCCATACATATGCAAGCCAATCTCCACTAGCACCGAGCCTAACCTCTGAAACAATGGGCAGGGGAGAATTAGGAAATGGACACGGAAGTAGTCTTTAGAATGCATTTACTACGTGATCAAACTCATCACTTACATGCTCATCGGACAAAATTCGAGTGCCCCTCAACATCGGCATCTCAAGGGGCGTCAACTTGCAACTACGGCCACGCCGCGCTGGAGAGACCCCCAAGGAAACATCCTCGTGCGTTGCACGTAAGATCAAGATGCATTTGTATGAGTAGTTTATCTTGTGAGAGAAAAGGATGAACGGGGGAAGGCCTTATTTGCAAATGTGGAGAGGGGTGTGGGTATCTTTTTGCAAAAATTGCCATAGTTTTCTTCCTATCCGCCAGATATAAATCGGACGGCCTATATTGCAGGATGGCAGGCACACCATCATCACCAACTCTGTTTTTTTATAAGAGAAGAGTAGTAGACTAGCAAGATGCCCGTGCGTTGCAAGGAACATCAAGATGCATTTGTATGAGTAGTTTATCTTGTGGGAGAAAAGGATGAACGAGGGAAGGCCTTATTTGCAGATCTGGAGAGCGGTGTGGGTATCTTTTTGCAAAATTGCCATAGTTAGATATAAATCGGACGACCTATACTGCAAGATGGCAGGCACATCATCATCAACAACTCTGTTTTTTATAAGAGTAGAGATAGAGACTACTACTTCCCTAAAAAAAGAGATAGAGACTACTACTACCAATGTGTTGGCTCGTGCGTTGCAATGGATCCAAAGTAGTAGAATAATACTTGTTCACGGGCTTGATATAAACACTCTAGTTTTGATATACATATATCAGCAAAATAAATCATGCTTCACTCAAAATATATTCCTCGGGCTGCTTTGATGAGGTGAGGGACGAGTGTGGCTGGTTTGAAGATAACATGTTTAAAAAAAATTGGAGCTGTTTTTTTTTACATTTTGTAGCGCGGCATGGCATCTGGTGCACCTAAGCGTCTGAAAAAATTTGAGTTTGGGTTGGTGGCACACCATGCAACAAGATGCCTGTGTGGGCTTCTTCTATAACTAGCAAGATGCCCATGCATTGCAGGGAACATCAAGATGCATTTTTTTACAGAACACCTGTTGTGATTGACCCTTGCAGGAGTAATCCCGTGTGTAAAAACTAATTATATCTCGAGAATTTGATCGGAAAAATGGTATCTTTGGAACAAGTTTTCTCTACTACTGCTCCTTGCAGTGAGTAGTATGCAATGCATGTGTCAGCAGACATGACAGCTTGTCCATGGAAGTTGAACCACAGCGACCATCACGTTGCTACCACTGCCACACGCGATTCCCACGACGCCGCTCCAACCCATGGCACGACGTCCCCCGACGTGCGCCTCATCCCTCTCGGCCGCACCGCTCCTCTGCCTTTGTGTGCATGACATGCGGGCCAGTTGAACTACGGCGACCATCAAGTTTCTACCACAGCCACACCCGATTGGACGCGGTTTGCCTGCTCCGCTCCTGTGCTCCGATCCGTACTCCCGCACCATCGAATTTTCATCTAGCGGCTGTGACACATTTCGTCCCGGGCACCAATCCTCAGCTGGAGTACTTTTGTACTATAGGTAGTACCCGCCGGTGTGGCCATCTACGCCTCGTAACGCCCCGATACCCAGCTGTGGCACCCTCGCCACGGCCACGCCACCACCGGTCGGTTCATCTCGAACGAGTGAGTCGCGAACCACGCCACCACCATGAGAATGACATGTGGGCCATCCGCATTTAAGGTCCACATGTCATTGACTCATAGGTTGGCACTAAGCCACTGAAGCTCGGTTCCGTGGGCCCCGAGAGGGAAATGTAACTCCTGCGGCAGGCCTTGTGGTGCTCCCGTAGTACGAGCTCATGCCAAACCCAGAATTTGTTTCTTACTACTACCAATGTGTCGGCCCGTGCGTTGCAATGGATCCAAAGTATATCTATTTAGTGGAGTGCACTCTAAACACATTATCTATTTATTTTTCTCTAACCTTTCCTAGCCATGCAACCAAGCCACATAAGCTTCATGGGTGCCCCCCACATCATATTATTCATACTACGTTCACTTAAAAAAAGACAAATCACCCAAAACAAGATGTTCCCATTTTTTGTTCCTACGATGCTGTGTCAACCTACTCCTTCGAGATCGAGGTGTCACCCTACTCCTTCGGTGTCGGGAAGTGTGTGTGTGGGTGTGGGGGGGCAGTGACACTTAGATATATCTACTCTTATAAAAAAACAGAGTTGGTGATGATGGTGTGCCTGCCATCCTGCAATATAGGCCGTCCGATTTATATTCGACGGATAGGAAGGAAACTATGGCAATTTTGCAAAAAGATACCCACACCCCTCTCCATATTTGCAAATAAGGCCTTCCCTCGTTCATCCTTTTCTCCCACAAGACAAACTACTCATACAAATGCATCTTGATGTTCCGTGTAACGCATGGGAATCTTGCTAGTAGGGAGAAGGAGTTTTTGTGACACATATCTATATTAAGAGATAGGTAGATAGCATGTGTGTGAGGCATACTTAAAGCATCACGGAGATAAACAAACGGTGTGCATGCAAGTGCCGGAAAATGAAGCGAGAAACAATGTCTACGCGTGCGCGCGTGTGTGTGTGTGTGTGAGAGAGAGAGAGAGAGAGAAATCTCAAAACAAAAGGTGCTCTGCTGGAATCCCATTGTATGTATTCATATGGTTCCGGAACTCGAGTTAACCTTAGGCATATGTGTGAGAGACATAATTATACTTTGAGACATCAGTGGCGATGGGTGGGCGGAATAAAAGGGGTGGGCGTGTTCGACAGAGAGAGCATGTGTGTTTCTGTTTGAGAGACTTGTAGGATGGGGTAGAAAGATGAATTCTAACCTTGACGGAGGGAAAAAAATACATGAAGTGCGCGTGTGTGATTCCGATGCCAATGGGGAAATAAGATATGTATGCATGTGAGAGATATTGCACAATTCATTCACGTATCACTATCTAGCGATCGTGGACGTGCATCGCTTGAACATAAATCAATATCTACTTCGTATCGTGGCCAAAGGTACAATATCGATTCAACTCTATAAAGATTGGACACTCACATATCACATTTTTTCTTTCTAAATAATCCTTTTCAATTGTGTGTGCCAAAGTTACAGTGATGTTTCTTCAAACAACCAATGTAGCTATCATGTACATGCACCATTGTTAGTCTTGCATTCAAATTCATTAGTCTTGGATGATTTAAGGTTCTATTATGAAGTAATATATGTAATATTCATATTTGAATTCAACGGGTACGCAATTTATGAAATGGAGGCTATGTAATCATATGAGGTAAAACTTTTAAGTAGTGGACTACAATATCCATTTCTTTTGTGGGGCTACAATATCCATTTCTTTTTGTGCGCCTCAACAATAACACGTCAATGCATTATGTTTAAAGTAAATAACCAATGGCACTAAATTATCTATTTACACGAGAAATACATAGGCTGAGTGTTTGTTCCCTTTTTTTGAACGCGCCTCTACACTCGTACGATTGGTCGCGCCCGTGTGAACGTCCAAGTTATCGGTGCATCATCCTGAGTTACTGTCTTTTTTTCTGGGGTGGACTTCACACCAGTTATTAACTGCTGATGCGTGCCCCGTGTACACAGTCTCGCATGACCTTCCCGCTAGCACAGTCCAAAATTAGTTGAAACTGGATACGAACGATCCCGCGGGCGGCAAAATCTCCCGCCTCCTTCTAAAATTTCCGCCACCTAGTCTTTAGCATGCGAAATTCCCCTTTTGTCCTAGGTGCACGGAGGACAACAGTTACAATACCGCCCTCATCTACATAATAGGTCGGGGCTGCTTTGGTAACTTCCGGTTCCCCCCACCACACGGCACCCCCATTTCCTCTCCCCCTCCCGCAAAAATGACTAACTCCACAGCACCAGAGCATCTTACATCACGCCGTCCGTGCTTCGTCGGCCTTTCTACCCCTCCCCTCTCGAAACCCTAGACTGCTCATCCACTGGCATACTAGAGCCCATTCACTGCCAGCGGCATCCACCTCGCCGGATCTGCTTCTGCGGCCGCATCTACCCCTCCCACCTCCCCTAAAAACAAGTAGACTGGTGATCCACCACTGTACCACAGCCCATTCAGTGTCGGCCTTTGTCCACAATGCCAGATCTGCTTCGCCGGTACTCTCTTCAACCGCAGCGCATCTACAACGGCTCCTTCATACTCCCCACCGTAGACGCTTCGTCCACCCCCCCCCCCCGGAGCCGCCCCACCGACGCCCCCGTCGACGGCCTCTGATCCTCTTTGCCGACACCTTCCTCAACCCTACCGGACCCGCTTCACCGACACCATCGTCAACCCTACCGGAGTAGCTTCGCCTATACCATTCTCAACCCTACCGGGGCCGCTTTGCCAACTCACAAGTCCACGGCCTCAGATCCGCTTCATCGCACCCTCGTCCAACCTACCGGAGCAGCTTCTGACGCCCCGTCTATGACCGTAGATTCGCATCATCGACACCATCCTGAACCCAACCACCAGAGCAGCTTCACCGACGCCCTCATCCACGGCCTCAGATCTGCTTCGCCCACACCGTAGTCCACCCTACCGGAGCCGCTCCACAAACACCCTACTCAACGGTTCTAGATCTCCTTACCAGACCCCGACAGCTAGCGCGGCATCATCACCCTTGACGTTTGAACCGGATTCCCACCGTCTGGCAAGATGCCAAGCACCCGCCACGGCCTGGGTACTTTTCACCTTTAAACCCTTCCAGCATCACCTACCCGATGTACTTCAAATATACTAATAGGTCGCTGTTACATGTTATGCAGCTGGCAAAAACTACAAGGTCGATATTTCTTCTGGATCTAACAGCTTCACTACAAAAAAAGACACATCCGTGACATTTTGGGCCGAACAAAAAACTTTTCTGTCATACTTATGACACTTCTATGACGATAATTGTGACAAAACCCGGTATCATCATACATGTGGTGGGGTCCTACTTCTATGACAAAAAATCATGACAGAAAATGGGCTTTTCGTCCTGGGCGGGCCGGAGACGCAGCTGCATGACATTCTTTGGGCCGTCCATGATGGAAAAAACCGTGGTAGAAGCGAGGGCGAGGAAAATATCCGGGTGTTCCCGATTACGGTGGGTGGTCGGGGCCGAGCGATGCGCATTTCTCTCATACACGCACGCGCGTGGGTGCGAGGCGTTGGGCTCTAACTGAACCTGAGCGAGGCGTTGGGCTCTAACTGAACCCAAGCGATTGCACTGCAGGCTACGCGTTACTGAACCCGATCGAGCGATTCCTTCGCTACTGCTGCTAACTGAAGCCGATCGATGCTGCCTCTGGATGAATAGTGAGTGTTGCTGAGGGGGTTTGGATGAACAGTTCCCGGTGGGGGTGGATGAACAGGACCCCGTGGCGTTGCCTCTGGATGAACAGTGAGCGTTGCTGGGGGGTTTGGATGAACAGTTCCCCGTGGGGGTGGATGAACAGGACCCAGATCGTTCGAGCCGGTTGGGGCTGGATGAATAGGACCCCGTGGAGGGCAGGATGAACAGGACCACCCCGTGGAGGGCAGGATGAACAGTAGACGGTGGAGGGCAGGATGAACAGTAGCCCGTGGAGGGGTGCTTGAACAGGAGCCCGTGGAGAGGGCTGGTTGAACAGTAGCCGGTGGAGTAGCGTGCGGTGGAGGCTGGATGAACAGGAGCCCGTGGATGAATAGTCGCAGGTGGAGGCTAGAGGAGGTCGATGGTGGATAAACAGTAGCCCGTGGAGGCTGGAGGGGGTCGACGGTGGAGATGAACAGTATGCCATGGAGTCCCGTTTTGTGGTACGCCACACCCCTCCCGATGAACAGGACCCCCGCTTCGACCATAGCGCTCCAACACAAGTCCGTTTCCTCCATTTTGCGGTACACCACACCCCTCCCGATCAACAGGACCCCCGTTTCGACCTTAGGAGGTCCATTTCCTCCGTTTTGCGGTATGCCAGACCCCTCCCGATGAACAGGATCCCGTTTCGAATGTGGCCGGTCGAACACAAGGCCGTTTCCTCCGTTCTGCGGTACTGTCAGATGTGGGGTTCCGGCTAACCCTTAAGGTTCGAACTCTGGGGTGCGCGTGAAGTCTTTCCCTCCTACCGATCCACGCCCTAGCTCGCTAAGATCTCGCAGACGAGCTCGACGAACCCGCAACACAGAAAGACACGAGGTTTATACTGGTTCGGGCCGCCGTTGTGGTGTAATACCCTACTCCAGTGTGTGGTGGTGGATTGCCTCTTGGGCTGATGATGAACAGTACAAGGGGAAGAACAGCCTCCTGAGGTCGAGGTGTTCTTGTGCTAGGTGAACTGGCGGATGAGAACTCTCCCTTCTACTATGGTGGCTAGCTCTACTTATATAGGCCCTAGTCCTCTCCCCAAATATTGAGCGGGAAGGGAGCCAACAACGGCGGGAAAATTTGAAGGGGGACAGCTAGTACAAGCTATCCTGACAAAAGTGGTCTTCGCCTGCGAAAAGCACTGGCGGTGACGCCGTCTTGGGCTCCACGATGACCTCCATCCTGCCGTCCTTCTGGTCTTGGTCTCGTTGCACCGATATGGCAACCTTTGCCTGATGCCTCGGTACTCCTTGCCTGTGCTCGCCTCCTTACCACCAAAGAGGAAACAAGGACGCTGCGCGCGCTGGCGCCCGCCTGGTGCCGATCGTCATGGCTCACGTCACGAGAGCCTCGTGAGGTTTTCCTCGTGAGGGTCTTGGATGCCTTGTTGATGAAGATGGGCCATACGGCCTGCTGGCTTAGCCACACTATGGGCCGCAGGCAGGCAAGTCTGGGGACCCCCGTTCCCAGAACGCCGACAGTAGCCCCCGGGCCCAAGGTGCGCTCGGGCTTGGCTTCACGGCGAAGCCAAGGGTCAAGTACGGAGCGCCGCGGACCCCAAAAGCCTGCGGCCTCGGTTGACGCGTGGCGGTTGATTGGACGTGGGCGTCTCCGCTTCCCCACGCTGCCTCGACAACTGCTTGACTTGAAAAGTCCCTGTGACATGCAAGGAAAACCATCATTACCTGCGATCGTGGGAGGCGCCGGTTGGCCTTCTTCCGCTATAAATGGGGAGGGGGCAGAGCCCCCGTCGCCCATCTCTTCCTTGCTCGCTTGCTTCTTCCTCCTTGCTCCATTGCTAGCAGCGCCACCAATGGCGCTACGAAGGAAGTTCTCTGCCGCCGAGAAGGGGAAGGCCCCTCGCGAGGGACCCGACTCCCCGGTGCCCAAGCGCGGACGCGGCCGTCCGCGCAAGCACGCCGCGACCCCCGCCGTGGCCCACTGTTGTGGCAGCGCCGCGGCACGCGGAGGGGGTCGCCCTAGCCATGGCGGTCCAGTTGACGAGGGGAGGCATGCTATGGTGGCGCGGCCTCCCCGTCCGCGCTTCCATTCGGCGGAGGTGTCGCCAGAGTTCGTCGTCTGGTCGGAGAACCCGGCCGGCAACTGGCTCCAGCTTCCGCGCTTCTTCGTCGATGAACTTCCGGCCTCTGGTCCAGGCGGACTCTGGTTGCAGGCGGATGGTTGCTGCAGCAAGGCCTCTTGGGTCGCGGTCAAGACTTCCTCCGCGGGCATCATAGCCCTGGCTCGCGGCTGGCAGACGTTCGCCCGCGCGCGCGGCCTGGGCAGGCTGTGCACCCTCCACTTCAAGTACGATGGTGGATCGACCCTCTATGTGAGGGTGTTTGGGGAAGATGGTCACCGTGCCGGGTGCTGCCCCGAGGCGAACGACGGTGAGGAGGTGCTCGGCCTTGGTGACGATCACGACGAGGATGAGGGCGAGCCTGCCCTCGGCGGCGACCATGTCTCGTCCAGCTACGGCGGCTCTTCCCCCGGCGACAGCTCCAACAGTGGTGGCTACGACCAGCCGCCGCGCCCGCTTTGAAGGTGGCAGCGGGTCATCCCGTCGCCGCGCCTCCATGAAGCGCGAGGAAGGGTCTGGCTAGGCTCGGGGTGTCGCTAGGGGCCTGCCTCCGCGGATTGCTGCAACACCGCTTTATTTTGCTCTTTTTCCTGCATTAAAAATGAAACCAGTATGGGCCCAGAGGGGCGTGTATCGAACTGTGGTTCCTTGGTTATTGCACTGTGCGTGTTGTTCCCGTGCCGTGTTGTTATTTTGCGCAAGATAACTTAACCTGGTGCATTCGGGGCACCCTCTTCCTTACGAGGCGTTTGTTTCCTCGTGTCCATCTTAACCTGGTGATCTGTGTTGGCTCAGGAACTGCAAAAATTCGTTAGGAGGCGCGCTAGAAGATTTGCCGTCCACCAAAGCCTTGACCTGGCGCTTTGTATCACGGTACCCAAGGGGCACAGACTAGGAGAGGTGCGCCAGCTTTTTGGGCTCGAACGAGGGTGGCTCGCGAGAAGGCGGAGAGGAGAAAAATGCTCGCGAGGGCACCTGCCTAGCCCCCTCGCGAGGTATGCGAGAGAGAGAACACGAGCAAACCAGAGACGGAAAATGCAGTAAGAGGCGAGGGAATCAAATCAGCAAGGAACACCAAAAGCAAACTTCGATTAAGGAAAAGCGAGCCAACTACGGAAAGTAAATGAAAAGCCGCATCCGGCACCTAATCTATTCTTCAAGTCACTAGGCGTGGGCGGGAGCCCCAGGGCCTGAGGCCGGCACTCCTGAGACTCCGGGGCGTGTACAGCCCCAACTCATTATTACGTGAGAGTGTCATGGGCGGCGATTCTTCACAGGCACCGGGCCTTCTTTACAGGCTCTGGGCCTTTCTTCATAGGCTCTGGGCCTTGCTTCATGGGTAGAACTTCCGGAGGTGCTGGATGTTCCAGGCGTTCTGGATGGGCATCCCGTCCTGCGTCTCCAGGCGCGCTGCACTAGGCCTGGAGACATGGACGACCCTGAATGGGCCCTCCCACATGGGCGAGAGCTTGTGCAGCCCTTCCCTGGAGAGGACCCACCTCAGGACGAGGTTGCCCACCTCGAGCGTCCTAGAGCGGACGTTGCGGCAATGGAATCGCCGCTGCGCTTGTTGGTACCTTGCCGCCCTCGATGCAGCTTCGCGACGACGTTCCTCCCCCAGCACGAGATCCATCCCCCGCGTGGCGTCCTGCTGCATTTCGTCGAACGCCAGGACCCGTGCGGAGCGATGCTTGACCTCGTGAGGAAGGACTGCTTCAGCTCCGTAGACGAGGAAGAATGGAGTCTCGCCCGTCGGCTTGGTGGCGGTGGTGCGCATGGACCACAGCACGGACTGGAGCTCATCGTGCCAGCCCCTGCCACAGGCCTCCAGCTTCTTCTTGAAGGTCCTGGTCTTGAGGCCCCTCAGGACCTCCGCGTTGGAGCGTTCGGCCTGGCCATTTCTCCTGGGGTGAGCCACCGAAGCGTAGCAGACCTGCGTTCCAAGGTTAGCACAGTAGGTTTTTGAAGAGGTTACTAGTAAACTGCGAGCCATTATCTGTGATGATGCGGTTGGGGACCCCGAAGCGGCTCACGAGGCCCTTGATGAACTTGACAGCGGAGCCGGCCGGGATGGTACGGACGGCTTCCACTTCTGCCCACTTGGTGAACTTGTCGATGGCGACGTAGAGATAGCGGTAGCCCCCTGGCGCCCATGGGAACAGGCCTAAGATGTCCAGCCCCCAGACCGCGAATGGCCACGTGAGCGGGATGGTCTGGAGGCCCTGAGCTGGCTGGTGAATTTGCTTGGCGTGGAATTGGCAAGCCTCGCAGGACTTCACCAGTTTGGCTGCGTCGTTGAGTGCCATAGGCCAGTAGAATCCACTGCGGAACAACTTACCGACGAGGGTCCGTGACGACGAATGGTGCCCACAGTCCCCACCATGTATGTCAACCAACAACTCCCTTCCTTGATCACTGGAGATGCAGTGCAGCGTGACATTGTTCGGTCGTTTCCTGTACAACTCGTCGTCTTCGATACAGTATGTCGTGGCCTGCCAGGCCACGCGCTCTGCGTCCTCTTCCTTTTCCGGCAGCGTCCCTTGCATCAGGTACTCCTTGAATTCCTTGATCCAGCATTCCTCCTAGGACTCGAGCGCCAAGAGCAGCCGAGCTCCTGAGGTCGGGCCACAGGCTAGGGCTCCCATGGCTGGAGGCTGGGGGAGCTCCTCCTGAGGCTGAGTCGTGCTTGAAAGAGGTGGTGTAGCTGATGGCTTGAAGAGCCGCTCCTCAAAGACACCGAGCTCTTGCGGTTGCCGCTTGGATGCTCTCCTGGCGATGTCGTCGGCTTCCTTGTTGGTGCCCCGGGGCACGTGCTGCAGCTCCATGCCCGAGAACTGCTTTTCCATCTTGCGCACCTCCGCGAGGTATGCCTCCATGTGCTCGTCCTTTGGCTCGTATACCTTGTTGGAGAAGTTGACGAGGAGTTGCGAGTCGCCTCTGACGGTAAGGCGCTCCACCCCTAGAGCTGCCGCAGCCTTCAGGCCAGCTATGAGGCCTGCGTATTCTGCGATATTGTTGGAGACCTTCTCGCCGTGCTGAAAGCAGAGTTGCACGGCGTAGTAGAGCTTGTCCTGAGTGGGCGAGATGAGCACTGCTCCAGCCCCCGCGCCCTGGTGCGCGAAGGCGCCATCGAAATACATGACCCAGCCATCTGGAGCCTCACTCCCTGGTGAGGTGGACCGGTCTTCGCCTTCCTCAAGTGTCGGGGCATCCGTCCATTCTGCCACAAAATCAGCGAGTGCGGCCCCCTTGATGACCCTGGTAGTGCTGAACTCCAACTAGAATGCCTACAGCTCGATGTTCCACTCAGCGACCCTTCCAGCTGAGTTGGGGCTCCTGAGCACCCTCTCCAATGGGTAGGCTGAGACGACCTTGATGGGGTGGCCCTAGAAGTAGTGTCGCAGCTTGCGTGAGGCCACCAAGAGTGCGAGCAGGAGTTTCTGAGGCATGGGGTAGCGTGTCCTCGCGTCCCGCAGCACGGTGCTGACGAAGTACACCGAGTGTTCGACGAGGGCTGGCATACTGCCGAGGCCTGGGTCTTGCGGATATTGGGGCATCTCCTGAGGAGGAGGGGTTTCTGAGACCTGACTGTCTTTAGGAGTTTCGGCGACGTTGTCCTGTTGAGCTTGGTCTTCTACCACGGATGCCTTTGCTGCGCCTTCCTGACCCTGCACCACTTTAGCTCCGGCTTGGCGCAACGCGCTCTTGGCTTGGCGCTCCTCCCGAACCGCCACCAGCGCCGCGCTGGCGGAGTACGGGGTGGTGGCAAGGTAGAGTACTAGGGGCTCATGAGGCCGTGGTGCCACCATCACCGGAGGGCTGGTAAGGTATTTCTTGAGGTCTTGGAAGGCCTGGTCGGCTTCCGGGGTCCACTCGAATGGGCCCTTCTTCTTCATGAGCTTGAAGAAGGGTAAGGCGCGCTCTCCCAGTTTGGAGATGAAATGCCCCAATGCGGTCACCCGCCCTGCTAGCTTCTGCATCTCTTTGAGGGTCTGTGGTGGGCTCATGTCCTCGATGGCCTTGATCTTCTCCGGGTTCGCCTCGATCCCTCTGTGGGATACGAGGAATCCCAGCAGCTTGCCGGAGGGGATGCCGAACACGCACTTCTCCGGGTTAAGCCTCAAGTTCACTTGGCGCAGGCTCTCGAAGGTCTCCTCCAAGTCTTGAATCAATGTCCTCGCCTCGCGAGACTTTACCACTATGTCGTCGACGTAGGCCTCTGTGTTTCTCCCGAGCTGCCGCCCCAGGGCGATGTGCATCAGCCGCTGAAAGGTCGCGCCCGCGTAGTGCAGCCCGAAGGGCATGCAGGTGTAGCAGTACACCCCACATGGTGTCAGGAAGGCTATCTTCTCCACATCTTCCACCGCCATCTTGATCTGATGATACCCTGAGAATGCATCCAGGAAGCACAGCAGGTCGCACTCGGCGGTGGAGTCGACGATCTGGTCGATGCGCGGGAGCGGGAACGGATCTTGGGGGCAGGCTTTGTTAAGGTTGGTGAAGTCGACGCACATCCATTCCTTCCCGCCTTTCTTCGGCACTACGACGGGGTTCGCCAGCCATTCAGGATATCGAACTTCGCGAATGGCACCTGCCGCCTCCAGCTTGCGTGTCTCCTGGACGATGAAGGCCTGCTTCTCTGTGGACTGCCGTCTCGCTCGCTGCTTCACGGGGCGTATGTTGGGGCATGTCCTCATATGATGCTGAATCACCTCCCTCGGGACCCCTACCAGCTGATTGGGCTCCCACGCGAATATCTCCTTATTCGCGCGCAAGAACCTCACCAAGGCCTCCTCTTGACCCGGGTCTAGGCCGGCGCCTATGGTAAAGGTGGCTCCCGAAGGCCCGTCCTCGTTGACCGGCACCTGCTTGGTTTTCGCCTTGTCTTGGGTGAACAACTCCTTCTTCTTGGTAGGCGCGGCCTCCTTGGCCTCGGGGGTACCGGCATCGGCGGGCTGTGCTGCCGCCGCGGTCTTGAAGGCGAGCCTGAGTGCCGTCACGGCCTCCTTAGTGTCCCCCTTGATGGTGAGGACGCCCTTGCTTCCTAGCATCTTCATGAGGTGTAGGCCGGGTGAGTCGCCTCCATGAACTGAGCGAGAGCTGGGTACCTGAGGATGGCATTGTACGGGAGACCGATGCGGGCGATGTCGAAGTCCACCAGCTCGGTGCGGTAGTTGTCGCGTGTGCCGAAGGTGACAGGAAGGCGGATCTGCCCTAGAGAGTGGGCAACTCCACCACCAACTCCTGAGAAGGGCTTGCTGAGGCTGAGCCGCTCGAGCGGCACGTGAAGAAGGCTGAAGGCTTCTACGGAGAGCAAGTTGAGGCCAGCACCGCCGTCGATGAGGGTCTTGGTAACGGCCACGTTGCAGATGGTGGGCATGCAGAGCATTGGGAGCATGCCCGAGCGGGCGGTGGAGTCGGGGTGGTCTTCTGAGCCGAAAGTGAGGTCGGCCTCTGGCGCAGCCCAACCCGGCGGAGCCCCCGGGCGCTTGGATGTGGCCCGGATCTGACGGAGGAACGGCTTGATGTGGTGATCTGAAGGCGGTGCTTGAGAGCCGCCCAGCAGGGCCGCGACTACGTGGTGCGCCAGCACCGCGTAGCGAGCAGTGAAGAGGTCACGGAGTTCCCCACAAGAGGCCACCGTGGATCCCGGAAGGTTGAGCAACCAGGCATGCGGCTCTCCGGCGAGGGCCATGGGGAACCAGTTGGCCATGATCTTGTCGTCGCCTCCGGCCTCGAGGACAACCCCCTCGTACGCGAGCAGGAATGGCGACGGGTCTGCCGCGCCGTCGTAACGCGGCGGCATCTTTGGCTTGAACTTGGTCGGCCACCGCACCCGCCATAGGGCGGGGGCCAAGGCTCGGTACCCAGATGCCCCGCGGTCAATGTCGGCCGCAGGGGCGGATGGCGGGGCACCTGCCATGGGGGCGAAGTGCGGCGGTGCGGGGCGCAGGCTGGTGGAGAGGAGCTACGGCGCACCCCTACCTGGCGCGCGAAATGTCGGATGTGGGGTTCCGGCAAACCCTTAAGGTTCGAACTCTAGGGTGCGCGCGAAGTCTTTCCCTCCTACCGATCCATGCCCTAGCTCGCTAAGATCTCGCGGACGAACTCGACGAACCCGAAACACAGAAAGATACGAGGTTTATACTGGTTCAGGCCATCGTTGTGGTGTAATACCCTACTCCAGTGTGTGGTGGTGGATTGCCTCTTGGGCTGATGATGAACAGTACAAGGGGAAGAACAAGCTCCTGAGGTTGAGGTGTTCTTGTGCTAGGTGAACTGGCGGATGAGAACTCTCCCTTCTACTATGGTGGCTAGCTCTACTTATATAGGCCCTGGTCCTCACCCCAAATATTGAGCGGGAAGGGAGCCAACAACGGCGGGCAAATTTGAAGGGGGACAGCTAGTACAAGCTATCCTGACAAAAGTGGTCTTCGCCTACGAAAAGCACTGGCGATGACGCTGTCTTGGGCTCCACGATGACCTCCGTCCTGCCGTCCTTCTGGTCTTGGTCTCGTTGCACCGATATGGCAACCTCGCTTGTGCTCGCCTCCTTAGTACCAAAGAGGAAACATGGACGCTGCGCGTGCTGGCGCCCGCCTGGCGCCGATCGTCATGGCTCACATCACGAGAGCCTCGTGAGGTTTGCCCCGCCTTGATATCTCCGCTCCTCGTGAGCCTGCTTGGCTAGGCCACTCCTGAGGAGGTCTTGCGTCGTCCCCCTCACGAGGCTTGGCCCCTCGCGAGGGTTTTGGATGCCTTGTTGATGAAGATGGGTCGTACGGACCGCTGACCTTGCCACGTCGTGGGCCGCAGGTAGGCAAGTCTGGGGACCCCCGTTTCCAGAACGCCGACAGGTACGCCAGGCTTCGTTTCCATCGGCTGTTCCGTCCAAGCCGGTAGGCTCCCACGCGTTCTGTTTCCTCCCGATAAACACGACGCGTTCCGTTGCCTCCCCATGAACACGACGACGACGCTGATTCTCCGTTTCGACCCAGCCATGTACACGAGCCCTGGCCGTACGTACGCGCGAGTAGGCGTTCGAGACCCCGCCCGTATGTACGTGCATGGCCGTATTTACTTTCTTGCACCCTGGCCGCTGTACGTACGTGTACATGCTACGTGCGCGCCTCTACTACGACACGTGCGCGCCTCTACATTGACCAGTATGTACGTACACGTTCGCGACCAGAATGACAACACTACGTACGCTTCGACCAGGTGGATCCCGACTGTCAGGCATTTCCTTGCGTGCGAAGATGTAGCTGGTGGGTCCCAGCAGTCAGGGGGGAATGTTTTTTTCACGAAATACGGTGGCCCGTCCGGTGGGTCCCCGCTGTCAGGTGGAGGAATAATTATTTTGCACGTAATAAGGAGGCACTTCCTTGCTGCGGCCGTGGACCCAGCTGTCAGCCTCTCCACGTACAGTCCATGTCCGATGGAAGCCATTCCTTGACCACGTTGACCACACCGCGCCGAGAGCACCAGGGTGGTGGACGACGGCGAGGCCTAGGAAGGGGACGACGCGGAGCCGGGGAAGATGCGGCAGTGGATGCCCACGTGTAGAGGAGTACGAGGGTTCACTGGTTCGCTGCGGTGTGAGGCTGTCGTCGCCGTAGAATAACAAGGGGTGTGGGTGAGTAGAGGGATGGACTGGACAGCGGTGGGAGTAGTAGGGGCGGTGAGGCCTCCGCCGCATCGCAGCCGGCCACGGGAGGCAGGAGCACGAGGCACGACCGGCGCTGCTTTGGGCGGCTGGAGCAAGAAGACCAGAGATTGAAGAAGCACTACGGCCGCTGGATGGACATCGTACGGTCACTGGAGCTAGAATCGTGCATATGGACTAAGTTGACAAAGCCCTCCGTCCCCGTCAACTTTGTAGGCCCACAAGTCAGCCTGCCACTATACTGGGTCCCACCTAACAGGGGGAGTATTCATTTTTTTGTGCGTAATAAGGAGGCACTTCCTTGCGTGCGAAGATATAGCTGGTGGGTCCAAGCTGTCAGCGGCGTAACATTTTTTTCGTGAAATACAAAGGCCCTTTCGGTGGGTCCCTGATGTCAGGTGGAGGAATCATTATTTTGCGCGTAATAAGGAGGCATTTCCTTGCGTGCGTCCGTGGACCCAGCTGTCGGCCTCTCTACGTACAGTCCACTTCAGATGCATGTCAGTCGTTGACCACGTTGACCAGGCCGCGCCGAGAGCACCAGGGCGGTGGACGACGGCGAGGCCTAGGAAGGGAACGACACGGAGGCAGGGAAGACTCGGCAGTTGTTTCCCACGCGGAGGGGAGTATGACTGTATGAGGGTTTAGTGGTTCGTCTGCCGTCGCCGGAGAATAACAACAGGTGTGGGTGAGTAGAGGGATGGCTAGGCTAGCGATGGGAGTACGGTGGGGCGGTGAGGCCTCCGCGGCAGCACAGCCGGCTGCGGGGACGAGGGAGCAGGCAGTCCCGCCGGCGCTTGTTTGAGCGGCTAGAGCAGGAAGAGCAGAGATTGAAGAAACACGACGGCCGTTGTATGGACATCCAACAGTCACTGCTTGTGCGTCAACCTTTTTTTAGGAAAGCCTCAAATCTGTGGAAAACAGCATACAGCCCATCTGCCATTATTTCTAATAATTTACAGCCCATTTGCTAATTCTTAAGGTTTTTTTGGAGCTCATATTATTTTTGTTAGCATTACAGCCCATATTGTGGCCACGGTTAAAAAATTATACAAAATTTTGCATATTTCAGTGCGGTCCGAACTGTTTTTAATCCCGAAATTTCGAGTCACATTCAAATTGATTTTAGAAATAAATGTATATCAATATAAAATCCAACAAATTGTCCACGCATAAAAATTAATGTAATTTAAAATCTCGAAATTGAAAAAAGAAATTTGAAACTAATTGCCGGTTTGATGTGTTTTAAAAATGTACAGCCCATTTCTCATTACTGATAGGCCATTTTCTCGGCTAGCCGAATGAAAGCTCTCCTTGTCTTGAAAGATTTGCAGCCCAACAGGCCTGACAAAGCGACTTACTTGGCAAATCACAAAAAAAACTGGGCTGTGGCCGTGGACCCAGCTGTCAGCCTCTCCACGTACAGTACTCTTCCGATGGAAGTCGGTCGTTGACCACATTGACCAAGCCGCGCTGAGAGCACCAAGGCGGTGGACAACGGCGAGGCCTAGGAAGGGGACGACGCGGAGCCGGGGAAGAGGCGGCAGTGGATGCCCACACGGAGAGGAGTACGAGGGTTCACTGGTTCGGCTGCGGTGTGAGGCTGCCGTCGCCGCAGGGCCTGGCTAGCGGTGGGAGTAGTAGGGGGCGATGAGGCCTCAACGGCAGCACAGCCGGCCACTGGAGGCAGGAGTAGGCGGTCTCGCCGGCGCTGGTTTGGGCGGCTGGTGCAAGAAGAGTAGCGATTGAAGAAGCAGCAGGACCGTTCGATTCAAATCCAATGGTTACTGCTGCTAGAATCGTTTGTTGACTAAGTTGACAAGCCCTGCGTACGCGTCAACTTAGTAGGCCCACAGGTCAGCCTCCCAACCGGTGCGCCCCAGATGTCAGTGGGAGGAATCATTTTTTTCGCGTAATAAGGAGGCAGTTGATTGCGTGCGGCCAGGCCAGCGGAGGGAGTAGGGTGGGCCGGGGAAGCCTGCGCGGCATCACAGCGGGCCACAAGAGGAGGGAGCAGGCAGTCCCGCCGGCGCTAGTTTAGGCGGCTAGAGCAGGAAGATCAGAGATTGAAGAAGCACGTCGGCCGTTGGATGGACATCCAACAGTCGCTGGTGCTAGAATCATGTGTTGACTGATAAAGCCTTGCGTAAACAAGTCAGCCTTGAAATCTGTGGCGTGTACAGCCCATTTGCTATTATTTTTATAATTTTTACTCATTTTCTAATTCATATGGAATTTATTGCAGCCCGTTTTCCATTTTTAGAATTGCTGGCCATTTTCTGGTCAGTACCAGGGTCAAAAAATTAACTAAATATGTGGGAAATTTTGAAAATTCGCAAATTTTTGCTGGGGAACAAAATATTCTTAATCCAAAAATTAGTAGCCATACTAAAACAAATTTAAAAATAAATTAGTACTATGTCATGTTAAATCCAATGAAATACGTATAAGATATCAGTGAAGAACAAAAACAAAAAAAGAAACTAATATCCCATTTGCTATAATTTTTTTGGAATTTTCAACCCCTTTGTTATTACTTTTAAGAGACACTGACCATACTCTTTGGCCAGGCCAGAATGCATCCCTCCTCGTCTTGAAAGATTTGCAGCCCAGTAAGTCGGAGAAAACAAATAGGCCTAGCTTGGGTATTCTTCAAAAAGAAATACTGGGCTACCTATTTTCCCAAAGAAAAAACTGTTGGGCTGGTCATGTTGTTAGACGGGCCACAGAGACCGCACAACCCAGTTTATAGCCTGCTCCTCTGAATTACTACTAAAAAAAGTTGTGCAATTCTGTCGTTAATTGACTATACGTTGAAAATGATGTGGGTCCCAGATATCAGCAGGGTGGATTAGAGTAAAAAACGAGGGGTTCATCTGAGTAGTAAAAGTGGCGCTTGCTTGTGTTCGGGAGTGGACCTGGTGGGTCCGTACTGTCATACTCACAACTACAGTCCTCTCCTGATTCACTATGTTGACAGGGACCGTTTCGAAAAAAAACTATGTTGACAGGGCCGGACGGCGGCGCCGCGGCGAGCGCACCAAGGCGGAGGATAAAGTGTTGTCGCCAATGTGCTGGGCCGGGTTGGACATTCTTATTGAAAAATAAAAATGGACCGGATATATTTACGACGTTGACTACGATTTGCATGGGTCCGCTGGTTGCAGGAAGAAAATGCTGGGAGAAAGAAGACTGGTCGCTATCTTTGCCGAAGAATAATATCGACTGAATGTAACGACACTATCATAGGAAATAATATCCTCTTGTTAAATCGTGAATTTAAAGAACTGGTGCATGAGCATTTAGCTTTATTTATTTATTTACTTATTTATGTTTAGGGGACCATGAGCATGTACCTGGGCCGGATTCATGTGAGAGCCTCCCTTCCAGTTAATTATGGGCTTCTCTGTTGGGCCTTCATCAGTGGGCTGCATGTTATCAACAAGTGGAAAATGTGTTCCGTACGAAAAATAGTATGCGCTACGTACGGTACGGGGCACTAAAGGATCGAACCGTGCAACGACTTCCAAAACATTGTGTTTTTCGTTCTAACAACACATTTATTCAACCATTAGACGAAATATACTACTGATTGTACATTGAAAACAGCAGCAGCAACCAGGGCTGGGGGTGCAACAGAAGCAGTAAGCAGGCCAGAAGAGTGAAGACGCAGCTCTCTCTTCCAAACCAAACATCAGCCATCATTACAAAAGGGCTACCAAAAAATAACAAGTGTATGCATCAAACTAAATAAAGATCCTACTACACCAAGTGTACGCATCTAACTAACTGGCTCAGTTAGACGTTACTATTTATTAAGCTGTGGAGATTGGCTAACGGCTTGAACCAGATGGGTGCCTGACGGGGGAAACTCCAGCCAGCAGGTCGAAGTCTGATACTTGCGACCCTCTCTCCTACTTTGGGCCGCAGAGCATGGCGGAACATATCAGGGTATGGTGCATGCAGAGACGCATGGTATGCTGTGTACACACAGTTTTGCCTAATGAACGAAACCGCGCTGCCATCATGATCCTTGCCGTCGGTTATCTCCTGGTTAATCGGATAATTCAGTCTGACAAACAATTCCTGAAGGCCCAGAGAAGCTGGGATCCTGCTCAAAGACCTTGCAGTGACTGTGATTGTATTCCGCGAAACAACACGTCTGGTACGTGTGAACGATCATCAATCGTTCGCCGTCATCTGATCGAGCCAGGAACCACCTGCAACTGCCATGCCGCTTTTCTTTGAAAGGTTCTGGGATTAGGAAGGGTAGGGACACCAGGCGGCCTACAACATCATATCAAGTTGGAGTCAAATAACCCTAAAAAAAGTTGGAGTCAAATAAAAAAGGGCTCTTGATGTAGTCAATCTTAAGAACAGCATGTTATGAGCATGAATATTTTTTCATTAAATGTTGACAGTAATATAAGCAAGCCATCATGATATCATAGGAAAGTAACATACTGCTGTAACAGCCGTTTGTAGCGATGACTGGAGTAGGCCAGCAATACGTCCAGCCATAGAAGGAGTCGAGAGCGTAAATGAAGCCCTTGTGTTCAATGGCATCAGAGAACCATGGAGGATGTATGATCCTGCGATGGACGTGCAGATTTATCCACTTACCACAGTGACCTGTTAGATAGGCGAGACCGCGGTTGAAGAACGCAATTAGCCTAAAGTCTTTATAATTCGCAGATCTTGTGGGCACTTGGCAGATTACAACCTTGCTCAAATCAAACCTGGTATCATGTTGGCTAATGTAAGATTCCGAGTATTCTGGGCCGCGGTGCCAAAGTAGTGCAATGTTAATCGAAGGAAGGGGGATCAATCGCCAGGTGTAGACCTCCACGAGCATCCAGCTGCCGCGACTGTCGACGAGCACCATCCAAGACGTGTTCATGCCGACCCAGTACATACCGTTAATGTAGTTGAGGGTGACGGGGATCAGATCGCAGTCAAGGGGGTTGATGCTCGCCACCCTACGATCGTTATGCTACATGACACGCTGTTTCTAAAGATCAGGCGGCATCAGCAAGCAAGGAGCTGGCTTAAAAAGCTCCGGCCTGAGGGCTTTCAGTAAACGGTACAGCCCCGACGAGCACGCGACGAGCGGCATGGTACTGAGATTGTCCACACGCGAAACAATGAGCTTGATTACCTCTGTGGGGAGCGAATTCCAGCCACTCTTTCGGTGGATGCTGCTCGGTTCTGCCATTGTTAGTGCTTGGGTTTCGGACGAGGGGGGAGGCGCCTTAGCGGGGATGGAAGAGCGGACAAAGATGGAGAAGCGAATATGTGCTGCGGGAAGTGGACAGGTGATGATGACTACAGCACGCCGCTTGACTTACGAGACACATACCAGCAGCGTAGGGTCATATCGAAGTCAGACAACTTGCTTGAGTGATCACAGTACTAGTACTCCCTATAGTACCTGCTACTATGCCCTAACTTGCTTGAGTAGAGTAGTAGTGGAGTAGGATTCTGCTCTACTACTAGCACCGGAGGAGTAGTATGTTCTAATCTAAAATAGTTACAAACTTCAATGCCCGAGCGTGGAACGACTACGAACCGCCATCGGTGCTAACTCCAATCCTGCAAGTCATGGATTTGTTTCTTTTTTAACTTTCTGTACGAATCTGTAGCTAGCCTGCAAGTCATGTACACTGTACTGACAGTAGAACCCACAGAGTACTTAGAATACAAGATTAAGGATGCAATTAACTTTTTATAGAGGGAGAATCATACATGCAATTAACTCAAATGGATTGGATGTGACTCTATTATTCTCCAACGGCAACCGGCAAATTTCCTCCCGCGGGCCGGAGTAGGTTTCTCGGTTTGCATGCGGGTTTAACGGAGGGGTTTGATGGAGGCGAGGAGGCGTGTTCAGCCGGGCGTGCAGTGGACGGCGTAGTGCTATTCAATTTGACAACTACAACTAGTATATTATAAAAAACAAAGAAGAGTAGTAGAGATAGAGATAAGAATAGAGACTAGGGAGAAGCACCATCTAATGCTTCGTGGGCTACTCCTGCGCTCCATTCGGCGGCCGCAACGTCCCCTACAGCCACTCCCTCCTGCGCTCCATTCGGCGGGCGCTGTTGAAATTTGGGGAGCGCACTCTTGCGACTGCTAGCAGCGATGACTTCACCGACGACGACTTCTTCCCCGACCTCGGCAACCTCTTCCTCAACGACATGGGCGACAACCTCAACGCCAATGGTGCTGCTCCCGTTGCACTGTATGTGTTTCTGTCCTTCCTGTTCGAAATCGTGGTAGAATTCATGTTTCTAGTCTGTGTCCTAGATTCGATCTGTTCATCTACTATGCTAGTCCGCATGATTAGTTTAATCTCTATTATAGCCATCATGATTTATTTTGTGCTTATTTGGACTAAATCTTGTAATAACTTGCTCATATACTCAACTGGCGGAACGTCCCCTACAGCCACTCCTGTTTCATGGACGGCCTGGTCGATGCCTCCAAGGAGCCCTTCGTCTATTGCTATGAGTGCCCGGTGCCGTTTTGGGGCTCGCCGGCGGACATCGTGCGTCACCTGACGCAGGCGTGCGGCAATCACTACTGGCCCTTGGCGAAGAACATCAAGTACGAGACGTGCTACCCGTTCACCGTACCTGAGTCGTTGGAGGATCAGCGCCGCCTGCTAGTCTTGGAGGAGGACGGCAGCGTCTTCCTCTTGATCGTGGCCACCGGCGAGGCCCGCGTAGGCCGCCGCCACATCTCTGTAGTGTGCATCAGGGGCGACGCCGCTGACGCTGACACTAACACGAGGCCGATGTACCGGTGCGTGCTCACCATTACTACCCCTCGGAGGTCCGTGGGCGGCGACACTGGCTACGCCAAGCATACTTGGACTCTGCCGAGCTGGGACTTTCCCGCCGAGGTGGACATGGAAGACGCACGATGTTATTTGACCCCCAACAATGTGCACGGGGACTCCAAGGAGGTTCACCTGGACATCTGCATATTCAAGTTAAATGTTGATCATTAGTCTTCGCTCAATGTAATCCGCTGTCTAAGCATGTGGGGACTTCCATGCATGATCTTGCTCTATTGGAGTATCGCGCATGAATAAAAGTGTATCCATTTATTGTTTAGTCTAGAATCTTCCATGTATGAATTTTTACTATAGTACTGGTGAAAGACTTATGATGAACCATTTCTTACATATCCTCTGCCCCCTTCCAAGTCATCCTGATTTAATCCCTCCGTCTAGGTGTATAAGGGCATGGTTAATACTTAAATAGTATAGCCAATTGTTGACTATAAGAAAGTGCCATGTCATCTG
Organism: Triticum aestivum; assembly: GCF_018294505.1. Taxonomy (NCBI): domain Eukaryota; kingdom Viridiplantae; phylum Streptophyta; class Magnoliopsida; order Poales; family Poaceae; genus Triticum; species Triticum aestivum. The sequence continues at coordinate 292,748,139 of NC_057796.1, forward strand.
TAGCCAACATGTAGAACAATGGATACTCAAAAACTAATTCTTGAAGATCATTTCCTGCAAAGCACAATAAGAGTTATTTCTTCACAAGTTTTGGATGCAGGTTGAACAGTTGAACGCTTTTGTTTGCAAAAGATACTTTTTTATCTATTTCACCCAGTTGTTTGTGAGCTCTAGAGATGAAATAATATCCGAACAAACCTATCGATACCCGTTACACATGAGATGACCCCCACATCCTTTGTCAAAATAAACAACTCCCCGATCAATGCATTTCACTCTTCCGTGCAACGCACGGGCACCTTACTATAGATTAGTACGACCAAAAATTGAACTAACATTATATATATTACGATAAATGATGATGCATGTCACCTAAAATTATATCATTGAAAACTATGTTCAAATACGAATCCAACGATATTGTTTTTGTTGACATGCACTAACATTTTGTCAGTTAAATCTTCAGTCAAATTCAATGGGGGGTAAACCACGACCGATGTAGTAGTACTAGTGTAGAGGGCGGCGCTGCACGGGAGTCTCACCTCTCACCCCGCTCGTGGCGCAGCAGTAAAACCGTCATATCACAAAACCCAACCACTCCCAGTAATAAGTGGCCTGGTAAAATAAACGGACAAGCAACCATCACATCCCTACATCTTTTTTGCATTTCATCTCTCTGCATTTACTTTCTCCGGTTCGTCTCGCACACTCGATCCCTAGCTACTACTCCTAGTATCCCTAGCTACTACTCCTAGGGCCAGTTCTTTTGGCGGCTTCCCCAGCTTTTCCCATAAGACTAGTCACAGTGGAGAGTAACATTAAGGCGCCTCACTCATTTATTTGGGCTTCTAAACTACTACTAGTAGTACCTCCGTTCTGGTTTATTCCTCACCATTGTAATTTGTGCTAAATTTTGACCAAAGATTTAACTGATAAAATGTTAGTGCATGTGACATGCACTAACATTTCATTAGTTAAATTTATGATCAAAATTTGACACAGATTACAATGGGGACCAATAAACCAGGACGGAGGTAGTAGTTATGGGATTACTAATCTAGAAGCCTAAAAGAACTGGCCCCTAGTACTCCTACTAGCAGTAGTACTCAAGTTGGAATTCCAATTGCACGGCACAACTTGTTAGGCAAAAAATTCGATATAGGGTGTAGGAAGCGGTTTGGGAATTTGCATGCCTTTCCAACCAGTGAGATACTCCGTACAAAGTACGACAGAGAAATAACCACAGAGAAGGAAGCTAAAATTAAACAATCAAACGAGCATTTCTGCATTTGTTTTGCATTGAATCGTTTCACAAGCTTGACTAGTGTTGTTTTTCTACTTTTACAAAAACCGCATCTTAATGTTAAAACATGCATTTGCACGTACATATATAAGTAATAGTAGTACTCCCTCCGTCTAGGTGTATAAGTCTTCCCTCCTTCTTGGTCACGGTGCACAACCAAAGATGACTTATTGACCTGGACGGAGGGAGTAGCACAGTCTACAAGCATATATCGAGAGAGACATGTAGTGCGATAGTATATAGTAAAGTTTGTGCTATATGCACGTACTTGCAAAATGCGTACGAATACACAAGGTTTCCAAACTTTCCCTTTTACATACTTAATTAAGGACGCTAAAAATTCCTAAACGTTCAGGATTTATCATTTGCGTCCCAAAACTAATGAGATTGCCTTACGAAACAAAAATTATACTCCTCCTAAAAGCCACGGCGCTCGCAGGAGCGCTTGCAGCGCGCCACGAGTGCCCTGGTGCGCGGCCGTTTCCCAGCGCGCCGACACAACGCCTCTTCCTCAACATCGCAACTCGCGAGGTGCTGATTGGCGGCTTGCCGGCGGGAGAGCGCGATCTCACCGGTGTGGTGATCCGGCGCCAACAGGTACTCCTCCTCGCTGGAAGCCTGCACCCGGTCCATGTACCGCCGAGCGTAGATGAGGCGCTTGGGCCTGACTGCACTCAGGGCGTCGGCACAGGCGTCCTCCGCCACCCTCATGGCCCTCGCACGAGCCTTCTGCCAAAGAGCCAATTGCCTGACTCTCTCGGACGCGACATAGGCCTCCCAGGCAGCTTGTTCAGCGGTGCGCTTCTCTTCCTCGGCCTTCTTCTCCGCCTCTATTTTGGCGCGTTCTGCTGGAGGCTTCCAACAAGGCAACATCCATTTCTTTCCAAAGCTCCTCAAGGCTGGGGGGCTTGGCGGGCGGCACGGCGTTCTCCTCGTAGCGGGGAGCCGACGCGTCCTCCGACACGCGTGCTATCGAGATTGGGAACGCCGACGCGTCCACCTCGATGCATCGCGGCGAGGAGCGGAACACCGACGCGTCCTCCTCGACTAGTGGCGGCGAGGAACAGAACGGCGACGCGTCGTGTCACGGCGAGGAGCAGAACACCGACGCGTCCTCCTTAGCTAGTGGCGGCGAGGAACGGAACGGCGATGCATCGCGTCACGGCGAGGAGCCAAACGCCGATGTGTCCTCCTCGACTAGTGGCGGCGAGGAACGGAACGGCGACGCGTGACCGTCTGCGCGGTGCAGCGAGGGGCACCTAGGGCTTGGGAGGGGCGATGCCATAGTGGTCGACGTGAGAGGGAGGGGGAGGAGATAGCGATGAACGTGAACGTGAGGGGGAGGAGATAGCAATGTCGTGGGAGGCGCCGTATTTATAGCGAGCAATGGCACACCTACGTAAGATATGGACTGAGCTGCACTGACTTAACTGCAGGTCCAGTTGCGTCACTGACATGTGGGCCAGACCCCTGTTGGGCCCATATGTCAGTGAACCAATGCACCTGCAGTTAAGTAACAGCTACGTGGGCATATTTGTTGGAGAAAATTACGGGGGAGGGAAGGGGTGGAAATATTGCTGGTCACAATGGATTGGACGAGCGCGGGGGGAGGAGAGTCATGCATGCAGATTTTTTCCACACGGGGTGGAGTGGTGGGACCGCCGGAGGGAGAAGGAGAGTCTGGCAGGCATATTGTTTCCACACATGGAGAGGAAAAGATTTGGAGACGAACGGGCTTCCTGCAGGTATGGGGAACGGTGCATAATAAATCTCATCTTGCATGCCGGGCTAGGTATAGTCTCAAGTCATTAAAAACATACACGCCCCACACATGTTCATATTTCAAGGTGCACTAAATTATTGCATGTGATGATTAAGGCTGGCCATAATGGTGGTATCTTAACTGGTATCATGCACACGGGAATAGCAAACATGCTGATGTGGCAAAGAATTAAAGAAGAGAGGGGGGTTAGTGTTCATGCATGCATTGGTAAACACATTTTTTTGTGAAGAACTACAAAAACTATTCCACCACCTCTATCTTGCTAAGAGTAGGTCAAATTTTTGAATCGAGCCCTTTAAACTAGAAGGGAGGTAGTAGTACTCTAATAGCTAACCTTGGCCCTGTTTGGATCCATGTGTTAGAGTTAGTTTGAACTCAACTAACCCAAAAAAATCTAACCCACCCAAGAGGTGCTTTATACTACTCATTATAATCAGTATTGTAGATATTGATATTTTTAGTATAAACGGTTGACGGAAGTAAAAGGACCAGAGGGAGTATCATGCATGCGGAGTACGCAAAAAAATTGCTCATTTATAGCCGGTCAAAGTCTCAAAGGGCGCGACCGCGCGAGGGAGGCGAAGGTCGTGGGAGGCGCGACGGTTGACGGAATTAATTGAAGTTACACACAAGCCGGCATGGTGTGCGAACAGGCAGAAGCTATACCGTCAGGCCTACGATATGGGTCTAGTAGACATGACATCTAGTGGGTCCCGCATAGTTCTCGAGAACTCTTTGGGGGCTTGCAGCCGTTTATCCACCGAGCAAGCCAGCAACCCCACGCCGTTCGCACGCCCTACTCGTCCCCGTCTTCTACTAGTACAGTACCTTACAACAGTTCGCTCCCAGTCGTCCCGTCCTTCCACATTACGGCAGTTCCACTAATCCTAACCCTCCTCCCAAATCCATGGCGTCCCAAATCTCCATGATCGACGGTGAGTACAACGTTAGAACCATCACCGGCGATGAGTTCGACGTCATCTACACCCGTTCTTCTGCAACAGTGAAAGAATGCCTTGCTCGCTTCAAATGCATGTTCGAAAACTCAAATGATGAGTGGGTCGCCGGGCTAGATGTTGAGTACACCACAGTCCTGGGAAGTGAGAAGAAACTAAAGGAGGCAGAGAAGAAGAAGCCCGCCGTGATCCAGGTTTGCGTGCATGACTTATGCTTGGTCTACCACATATGCCCTGCCGACGTTGAGTGCGAGGAATTTAAGAAGTTCCTCAAGGGTGGCCGAGTCAAATTCGTTACTGTAGACTTTAGGAACGACAAGGAAATCCTGGGTCGGATAGGCCTCATTGTAGGCGACCCCTTCGACCTCCAGAAGGAAGGGCTGGTGTCCTCCTCTCAGCCTTTAATGCTGACCCTGGCAGCAGCCATGATTGATCGTTCGTACGCTAAACTGAAGAAACCTCATCACGAGTTTCATCATGCATGGGAGTCAAAGACATTAGATGAAGATCACATCCTGTATGCAACAATGGATGCCTACCTTTGTTTAAATATCTACAAGGGTTGGATGAAGAAGCAGAGCCCAGTGTCCGGTTCAAGCAAAGAAGCATCGGCGAAGAGGAAGAGGGACGAGAACGAAGTCGAGGATGTGGACTCGGACTCCGAGTAGGTGGCAGTGCCGTCGCTCATGCTGGTTCTACTGCAGTGTCAAGCGGACTAGTTGGTTAGTTTATTTTCAAGGGTGTGTTGTGCTGAGGCCCCAGCAGAACTATGTTTATGTTCTTTCTCGTTATTTGAACTCTTTAGTACATACAGTAGTACTAGTACTATGTCTTACTACTGTTCTTATTGCAGTTGGTACTACTGCTCATATCTTCGTGTTCCTACTGTAGTTAATATGTTCGTACTAGTAGTATAATTTGGGTCAGTCGATTTGTGAAAGAAGTTTGACGGAGTGAAGGAAGAAGACGGCAGGGTGCCCATGATCTATCTTATGAGTGTTGGGTGTGGAATGCAGTTCGCGGGGAAAAAACGGATCGTGCCCGGGGTTAAACGGATGGCGGGGGTGGGGGAGCATGGCGGTGGCAGGCGGTTCAGGGGAGGGCGCGGCGGCGGCGGCAGGTGGTTAGGCGTGTGGCGGGCTGAGAAGATGAACCGTGCATCTATTTTGGAGGTTGAAGAAGCCCTTCTAGCCATCCATGTTGCATCAAACGGCTCACAAGAGTCGACTAACCCAAATTGCTCCTTTAGATTGCAGGATCCACGTGGCATTCAAGGTCTCGAAGGTAGATTCCGCGTCTGCACCCGGTTTGCGGGCTCGATGCGCGCGCGACCGGCTTCCGTCGTGACAGCCACCATGCGCGCCTCCTCCGCGCGGGCGGAGATGACAATGACACGCTAGTTCCTCCTCGCCGGCGTGCTAGAGCACGCGCTCATCCTCCTCTTCGTACGCTGCGTGCATAGACGCGGCTCCACCAGCTGCTCGCGTGCTTGGCAGCGCGGTGGCATCGCGAGGAGGGACTGCAGATGATGTGAGCGGGCGAGCCTTCGGCTTGGCGGCGACACGGTGGTGATGAGCGAGAAATTGTTGGCCGGAGCAGGCGTGCGCCGGCATGCGCAATGGCGGTGGCAGCATATTGATGAGTGCGCGTATGGGAGCTTAGTTTAGTTTTATATAGGGTTGGTCAAACTTAAAAGAAAACCGTACTAGTACACGTAAACATTAGACTTAGGCAGCGCTTTTATTAGTTACCACAGCCACGATACGGAATCCTGTGCAAGCACGTGAACCGCGGCCGCGCGGTCGATCGAACAGTGCGTCACCATGTCGCGCTCGAAGGACATCCACCGAACCTTTTTGTGTGTGTGAAAAAAATCCCCGAATATTACTCAACTTTTTTCCGGGAAAAGTTCTTGACGCTACAATATTTCCATATATTTGAATTTAGCTCCAGTTCGTGTTTATTTGGATTTGGACGTTTTAGGTGCGCCCTAGTTTTTTTAATACTGATTTTGGGGCTGTTTAGTTCCCAGCCACCGTTTGCCAAGCCAAAATTTGGCATCCACACTTTAGTTGGCATGTGTTTGGTTTTTGCCACACTTTGGCTTGCCACACTTTATTGCCCCTATGGCCCCACTTGTCATAGAGACAATGTTGCCACACTTGCCTAAGGTTAGTTCTTCAAAATGAGAGCCACAAGTTGGCAAGCCTAAGGGAATCTTGCCACACTTTTTGAGTGTATGTAATGTGGGACCCTAATGTGGCTTGCCTAAGGTGTGCCTTGAACCAAACACCCACCTAAGTTGGTCAAACTTGCCTAACCTTATGTGTGGCAACCTTAGGCAGACTTACGGGCTGTTTGGTTTAGGCCTAGGAATGCACATTTTTGCCATCAATTTTTGCCAACTTGCCTAAGTTAGTTCTTTAAAATGAGAGCCACAAGTTGGCAAGCCTAAGGAATCTTGCACACTTTGTGAGTGTATGTCATGCGGGGGGCCTAGTGTGGCAAAAAGTATATTGCCTAAGGTAAGGCTTGAACCAAACACCCTCCTAAATTGGTCAAAGTTGCCTAACCTTAGGTGTGGCAAGATGTGGCAACCATAGTCACAAACCAAACAGCCCCTTAGTCTCAAACTAAACAGCCCCTGTGTGTGTGACTGAGAGAGAACGTGTGTATGTGTCCATATGTGTGTTGTGGCCGAAGGGCAATGTGGAGACGGTGTGCGTGCGATAGAGACATAGAGAGGTGTGAATGTGCAAATGATCATGCATGAGTGAGACATAGACAGATGCCGATACGTTGTGTATACATGAGAGAACGGTCTTCTATTTTACTTGTGTGTGTGTGTGAGGAGCATCCGTAACACAACAACCATCTCTCTTGATTCGTCCATCCCTCGCACGATCGCATGTAACACATGCATCAACGCGCACATTTTGACACCCTCACCCGGCCCCTGCCCACCTTAAGGCCCGCACATCGCTCTCTATCTCGCACGCACAATCTCTTCGTGAATACCCTGTTTAGCAAGTAGCTTTCCATCACATACACACACATTTCTCTCCTTAGGTTTGTTTTCTCTCAATATCTGACACACACACACACAGACAGCACACATCACACACACACCCTCCCTCGAGCACACAATTCATCCCCATCCAAGGTTATATGGCGACCACTCTCGCTTGTGCTTCTTCGCACCCCAGCATGCACAACACCTCAATCTTCAAAGAGGGCATCGAGGAGATCGAAGATGGCGACCACACTGCGCTAGAGAATGTGGGGCCATTTGGAAGCAGGATGATGTGACGACGGCTGACTGACTCCTCCCCCCACCCTCTCTCTCTCGCACAAAATTACCAATCCCTCTCTCCCCCGCACAAATTTATCAATCCCTCAACCCACGAGATCCTTCCCCTCTCATCCATGTTTTTCCAGCTCTCTCATCAAACCTGTTGTAGCTTCTCCTTCCACGTGTACAGAATCCGGATGCACACGCATATCACGTATATTACATGTCTCCATCTTTCTCACAGACCTAACTTCTTCCTCTCTCTTTCTCTCTCTATCTCCCTCTTTCTGTTTCGTTAGGTTTGTCTCCTACTCTCTCGCCCACATACATACAATCTTTCCCACCCTATCTGCTCCATCTTCGCAAGCTCTCTCTGCATGTTTCATTCACACATTGGGATATGTTCAAAATGTTGCTTTTATAATGGCTGATGTAGAGTTATTGTTGGTTTTTTTGCATCCTACAAAGTAATAACTATGAAATGCATTTTGATTGTCATTTGACTGGGATTATGCGAGTTTGAGCATGTTGTGAAGTACTATAGACCTCGTATACATCTTGGAATTCGACAATGATTGTAACTATTGAATTGTATAGACCATTACATTCGAAGTCAGTAGCCTAATATATTTATTTCACAATTTCAACAAATGATTAATTCACTACATACTAAGAAAACAAATGTACACCCTCCGTTTTTATTTAAGTCTGTGTATTAGCATTGGTCAAAGTCAAGTTTTGTAAACTCTCAGAAAGTTTATAACAAAAAATATTAACATATACAATAACAAATAAATACCATTAGATTCATTATTGAATGTACTTTCACATCATACATATCTGTTATGGTAAATGTTTATATTTTTCTATAAACTTGGTCAAACTTTAGGAAGTTTGACTTCGGTCAAACCTAATATGCAGAGTTTACTAGTACTACTCGCTAGTTGCTTAGCCGAATCACCCAACACGCCACACGGGGAGTTCAGTGTCACAAAATTTTGAGGTCGGTGGGAAAATCTCCCGCGACCCTGATTCAAGCAGTGGGAAGTTACCATCATAGCCTTCGGAACAGGCCTACGGATGACGGTTGGTAGGGGGCTGTTTTTGTAACTTCAGGTTCACCCTACCCAGCCAACCCCACCCCAGCACCCAGAGTAGTACACCTGAATACTCCCCATTTTCTATCCCCACCGCAAAATAGACTTCTCCACGGCACCGCAGCCTTTGTGCTCCTCCCCTTCTACATCGGCGCACTCGTTCACCACAGCGCATCTGCCTCATCGACGACCTCGTATGCCGCACTGGAGCACCGGCCACCGTCGTCGTCGTACACGGAGCCTCTTCCCCGGCACCGTCTTCCACGGTCTCGGATCTGCTTCCCGGAAGCCGACGCCAAGCGCAGAAGCACCACCGTCGTGGACAATGAACTGACTCCCGTTGCCGACCATGACTCATAGAGGCCGCCGCGACCATCGTTCTCCTCCTCGATTGGTAATGTGTGTATTGAATCACTTAGCAGTACATGTGCAGTTCCAATTTTGTTCATACCTACCCTTCAAATTTCCTGGGTGCTATTGTTCCCGTAAAAGTAATTGGTTATAGCCTCCATTGTCCAACAGAATATCAGCTTGTAATTGTGCGTCGCTCCTGTATCGCGCTGTGCTTGGGTAGGTATTTCATCTGCAACCAGTAGTGTGGCAAATGATGGATAGTTTTTAGAACTAGCAAGATGCCCATGCGTTGCACGCATCAAGATGCATTTGTATGAGTAGTTTATCTTGTGGGAGAAAAGGATGAACGAGGGAATGCCTTATTTGCAAATGCGGAGAGGGGTGTGGGTATCTTTTTGCAAAATTGCCACAGTTTCCTTCCTATCCGTCGGATATAAATCGGATGGCCTATATTGCAGGATGGCAGGAACACCATCATCACCAACTCTGTTTTTTTATAAATCGGTAGTAAAATGGCGAAAAGCGGTAGTAAAATGGTGAAAACGGGGTAGCGAGCATAAAGGTAAAATACTGAAATAGAATTTAGTAACAGGGGACGTAAAGTAGAATGTCGAAATCAAGAGGATTAAGGCCTTCCCAGGGAGTCTAGATTCCCCACTAGCGCACATCAATGCTACTTTTTATATTTCTATTTGTGGGCAGAGCCGGTACAGAGTAGGGAAAAAGTAGAGAGAAAAAAATAGAGAGTAGAGAAGTAGAGATAAATATTAAATATAAAATAAATATAACAATAGAGAAGAGAGTAGAGATAGCAGAGACGTCGGGAAAGGATTGCGCGCGGGGGGGGGGGGAAGCGGTCGGGCGTGCGCTAGTTTTGGCGCGCGGCGTCCGGCACGCTTCATAAAATCCAACACCCTCCCACCGCTCTGTGCCTTGCCACCGCTCTCTCCCTGTTGTGTGCCTTGCCACCACTTTCTCCCCGCTCTTTCTCGCCTTGCCGCCGCGCCACCATGCCGCCGCGTCGCCGGTAAACTTGGGGATACCGCGGCGTCCGCGCGCGCCCCTCCGGCGGCTTCTCCGCCGAGATCCGGTTCCGCGGGATGCTCCTCGGCCTCGGCAATTTCGACACCGCCAACGAGGCCGCCCGCATGTACGACGCGGCGGCGTGGCGCCTCCGGTGGCCTCATAGAACATTGAACTTCCCCAACGTGCCGACGCGGGAGCGGGCACAGGAGCTCGCGCCTCTGCCATGGCTTATCACCGACGAGGATCGTCGTGACAACCAGAGGTGGGAGCACCGTCTCGGCATCGCCGAGATGGACGAGGAAGCCATGGCGATGTGGCGCCAACGCTTCCCGCAGGACATCATCAACGAGCGCGAGTTCTACGAGCAAAGGAGGGTGGAGAGGGATAAGAGGAGGGCCGAGCGAGCCGCCTATCGCGAGGACAAGCGTAGGCGAAAAGCGGACGCTCAATTCAACATGAGGCTAGGAGCAGCGTCGCCCTGGGAATCGGACGACGATCGGTATCTTCACGCCTACAGTCAGACGTCGGAGGAGGACATCACCGAGGAGGAGTCGGACGACGAGGAGTAGTTGAATAATCTATTTTTTTATCTATCTATGCTGAGAACTATCCTCTACTCTCTATCTCTACTTCTCGATCTCAGCACTATAAACGCTTTTTTAAAGCGCCGCGCATTGCGATTCTGTTGGAGATGCTCTAACATGGCAGACGAGTGCTTTAATGTTTCCCACAAGATGCGCGAGTATTACTACTAGTATATTTTTCTTGCCATGTTGAGATTTTAAAACCACGAGTGCGAACATGCAGAGGAGCAATGAAGACCAAACACGGGATATTGGGGACATCTTCAAGGAGCATGGCAAGTTAAAGAGGAGCTGCATCAAACCTGTAAAACGAGCTTTGGTAAGTAACACCCTTTCAATTACTTTCGTTTAGCCTCGTGTTCTTCGATGTGTATATGTTGTAGTTTCTATTTCTCTTAAGCCTTGTGTTTTTCGATGTGTCATAAGAAGAGTCTTAATCGTCCTAATGCTTTCGTTTTTAGCTTGATGTAGGAAGTGGGTGTTCTCACCTTGTAGTCTGTTTTTATATTTTTTTCCTTTTGAATTCACTTCTCCCAGTTCTGTTTATCTGGCTTCTACTAAATGGACCTGGGTTGCTTTGAGTAATTATCTAAAAAAGAAGTAACTTCATGTCAGGATGCAGTTCCTGCGAGGAGGGAAGTATGGTCAACCTCGAGATCATGTTTCCAGAATGAGGCTGGATTACACACAAGGTCCCAGTTCCCTAATGGTGCTGGATTAGACACAAGGTGCAAATTCCCAGATGATGTTGGATTACACACAAGCCAGGTGGAGTCGTCAGCTGTTCGTGTCCTCGTGGCTCTAGTAAAGGTTGAAAGAAAGCGTGCAGCAGCCCTTGAGAATGTAGCTGAGTTCCTGAAGAAGCGAAAAGAGCAATCAGATGCTCTCTTCACCCATGCCAAAGAAGAGATGGAAGAATCCAGAAATAAGCTAGCAGAGGCAGAGCAGGCTAGGCGTCTCCTGCTATCTAAAATGGTTGTCCATACAAAATTTCCTTCATAGTAGCTAGGTTCAAATGTTTATCCAGTTAGCATGCCTGTTGTGATGTCCGTGCATCTACTGGTGTGGCACAAAATATATTTTTCGGGTCATGTAATAACAACAATTACTTTCCAAACAATAACAGACGAAGCATTGGACATGGTATATTTCACGCGCAAGCCCGACATTCCAAGTTCAACTTCCACATCAAACTCATGTTCACAGATATCTCCACATTCATACATAATGTCCACAACCATGATTCACTTCAAAGCCAAAAAAATTTGAGGAGAGTTATGAATAAAGAAAAACCTCTAGTTCCTGCTACCAGTGCGAGCACAACAAGTCAGGACCATGCGTAATTAATTATATTTTGGTCACTTTTTGTGTTCTAAAATGCCGGCCGGCTCGCGGAAGGACGTGTTGTCGGCACACCACGGATTCAATGAAGGCAGGCGGGGCAGTCTGAAGCCGGTTGCATGTGGCGAGGAGGCGTGTTCAGCCGGGCCTGCAGTGAGTGGGGCCCTCTTGGCCGGCACGTCGGTTCAATGCCTGCGCTATGAGAGGTCGCGTCTGTGTCAGAGCAATCACTCCCTCCAGTCCTTTTTTGTTTGTGTATAACAAAATCTCGTTTTTCATTCACATTTTACAAGTAAAATTTGTGGACAAACTTTGACCCAAAAAACGATGGGGACTAGTAAACCAGAACGGAGGTAGTAGTTTTTTTAATCAAAGAAGGGTTTCCCCTTCCGATTTTCATTACTAAAAACCAACATCTAAATCTAAACATAGTATTTGCCCTAGAACTACCAGGTTCAACATCTCGCAACATAAACCCATACAACCATACGCCAAGGAGGTACGTAGTAGGTAGTACTATGAATTCCACTTTTGCTCCATACCAATCGTTCTAAAAACTACTTAGTACTTATAACGCGCCATTGAAAATCGGAACTCTTAAACCCGCTAAAAATATGATATTTTAAACATGGCTACTCGATCTGTGGCAACTGGCGAGCCACCGCCTCCATGTCGTTCACATGTGGTCCCGACCATCAACTCCTACGGATCAAATTATCACGCGAGCTGACTATTCCTACAAAGGTGCGCTCCACCATGTACCCGGTACCCGCGAATGCAGCAATTATACACCTAGGGGTTTACGGTTTATTTGTTAACGTTGCCTTTATGTAACACTCATGTGTGCGAGACAGCGAGAGACCAACTGCGTGCGTGCGCCTCTTCTCTTCGTATATGTACTCCACCGTTTGTCTGGTGTCCACAAAATTATAATAACTACTAGCAATGTGCCAATGCGTTGCCACACGATCTGAGTAGATTAATACATATTCACCGATTTGATAGAAAAAAAGTCTAGTTTTGAAATACGTATATCACTAAAAAAATGTTATGTTTCACTCAAAATATATTCCTTTGGCGGTTTTGATGAGATAAGGGAGGAATGTTGTTGGTTTCAAGATTCGAGAAGTGGTATATGTCTAATTTCTGCTCTTAATAGCAAGATGCCCGTGCGTTGCACGGAATATCAAGATCTTGTGGGAGAAAAGGATGAACGAGGGAAGGCCTTATCTGCAAATGTGGAGAGGAGTGCGGGTAAATTGCCATAGTTTCATTCCTATCCGTCAGATATAAATCGGACGGCCTATATTGCAGGATGGCAGGCCCACCATCATCACCAACTCTTTTTTTATCCCTACTCGTATAAAAAGCATAGTCGGTGATGATCGTGTGCCTGCCATCCTGCAATATAGGCCGTCCGATCTATATCTGACGGATAGGAAGGAAACTATGGCAATTTTGCAAAAAGATACCCACACCTCTCTCCACACTTGCAAATAAGGCCTTCCCTTGTTCATCCTTTTCTCCCACAAGATAAACTACTCATACAAATGCATCTTCATGTTCCGTGCAACGCATGGGCATCTTGCTAGTTGTTGCAAAAAGCCCATGTGAGAGAGAGGGAGAGGGAGAGAGGAGGAGGACGGAGTGCATGTGTGACAAAGACACAAAGAGTGTGTGTGCGAGAGGTATCAGCTTAAAATGAGGCGATAGTGTGTGTGTGCACGATTGAGAGGGCGTGTCTCAAGAAGGGAAGAAAAATCTACATGGATACAAGGAGCGGGAGAGAGACATGTATGCGATAGTGGAAGTACGAGTGTGCGGGTGTATAAACCTATCTAGAGGCTAGTCGATAAATGTTTGTGAGAGAAATATGAGGCGGGGGTGCGAAAGTGAGAGTTTTGTGTGTGTGAGAGAGAGACGGTAGTCGGGAAGGGGAGTGGAAGCAGGAGTTGTGTGTGTGTGAGAGAGAGATAGGGGGGAGTTTGTCTGATCGGTAAACAAATGAATAATGTCAGTCTGGGATGGAGACGAAAAGGAGACCGCAATAAATGTTGTGTCTACAGGAGAGAGAGAGAGAGTAATTTTAGTGGTATGATTCATATCTAGAGACATATAAGGTGTGTGAGAGAATCCCATAGAGAGAAACACAAAGTGAAAGACGAGTGGAGACTGTGTGTGTGGCGGTGAAAAAGAAAGCTTAGGTACCTAGTGATACGAGAGAACGGTAGAGACGTGAGAGATAATGAAAACCATGTAATGTATAATGATAGGGAGAGTGTGACACTTCTCAAGGGAGACGTCGAGAGACCATGTTTGCGAGGATAGGAGAAACATGAAGTGAGCGTGCGGGTGAGCTGGAGAAAACAGAGTGATAGCTACATGAAGGAGCATGCATGCGAGAGAGATGGGCGTGAAAGGAGTGAACATAAAAGGGATTCAAATATTTGAATTCGAGATGATGATACATGTAATCCATACTCGAACCAAAATTGATCTATCAAACATGCATACTCATATGAATTCACGCGCATCTATGTTATTTAATATGTAGATATTACTGATCCATACATTTTAGTAGAACATAATTTGGTTTAATTTTTTGAATTCAACCTTATGATTTTGAGATCATTGTATTTGTAAAGCATATTATACATATAAAGGAGCAGAATTCTTTGTTGTGCTTTTGAAAGTATATATAAAAAATGATGTATATAGAATTTTATTCCAATCGAAAATGGATCCCGCCCGAAAAAAATAGAATACAAACGGGATTTGAATTGAGTTGTCACGGCAAACGGGCACTCTGCAAAATTTAAACGAAGCGGGGAAAGTTGCAGTAACCGCCCGAAACAAAAATCTGCGAGATGGAAATTACTACTGCCTATCCCTGCCACGCATAGCCTATCTGCTCGATTTCTATAGGTTTCAATAGGGGTAGGTTTGTAATTTCACTCGAACGTGACATAACCGCCTCTCACCCGGATTCATACACGGTGGGCGCCAAAACACTGTGTGTCCTCGGCCGAAATCGACTCCCTCCCCGATTCATACACGGTGGGCGCCAAAAACAAACTCTCGTCGGCAAATATTCGGTGTATGCGAGATTACCGTCCTATCCCCAACCGACTAATATTGCTGTAATGTAGGAAATTTGAAACGGGGGCTAAGTTTGTAAATTTCCTCGCATTTGAGACAAGCGCGCCCTGAAGACATGGTTCCCCCTTCCTCTCCACCTACATTTCCTCATTCGTACTCCGTGGGCGCCAAAACACCCTCTCCACCCCAGCCTCCTCCGTCCGCCACCCCATCCACCGCCGTCCTCCTCCACCATGCCGGAGTTGATACCCCGACGCCGCCGTCCATTACAAGAGATCGACCTCTCTCATCCACGGCTTCGGACCGGGATCCTTGCATCTCGTCCTCTCGCTTCATCCCTGCCGTCATCCACCTTGCTGGCGCCACTCCTACGACCGTCTGGTCCACGACGCCCCGCCGCCACCGTCTACCCTCCTAGATCTGCTTCCACGCTGCCGACAGCCATCGCTACCGCAGCACCATCAAATTCTCAGCAGATGCATACACGGCGCCGCACCAGAGGCGGTACTCTTTCGTATCTGCTCAACTTATTTATCGCAGCAAGAAAATAGATCGCCACTGCTTTACTTTGATTTCTTGTCCATCACTTACTTGCTAGTTGAGAGCAAACATTGGTTGCGAAGTTGCCTTTGTCCGGTTTGCACCTTCAGATCCGCCATGGCACGCTCAACACTATACTCCCAATGCTTATGGTTTTCCCCTTTTATATTCCACACTAGTTAAATCACAGTAGACTAAATTTCAAAAGTGGGTCAGTTGATTTTTCAGAGCTTGCCGGAGTTCGCCAGTGCGAACGAAGGGGCTCAGGTGGGGACTTTGGTTGTTAGGGGGGAGTGGTGGGGCCTCGCCGAATGAAGAAAACTCGATGCGGGTGGGGGCGGGGGTGGGGGCCGATGGTCCGGCCGGCGGCCCGTGCGGTGTTCTGTATGGGAAGAATCAGAGACGAGGAAGAAGAAGGGTTAGGAGACGTAGGATCTTCATCCAACCGCCTGAAATGGTCGACTGACCCAAATGCAGACATGCCTTTATATTCAGTACCATCATCGTACCTTCTTAGCACTGCTCCTGAATCCATCAAGCTAAACAACGTGCCACTCATAATTCCAAACTTGTTGCTCAAGTACGAATCTGATATGATGCTAATATTACTAAAACAGATAACATTTAATTGGTCAGCTAATGTTCCTACTTTACTTTCGAAAAAGCACGTGCACCACATATAGAGAGACAGCAGGGAGTTGCTTTCTTAATGCGCTCCGGTTCATCATGTGTGGGCACTGCGCAACGAACATTTTATTATCCAAAATCTGCTTGCTCTTCTTTATCATGTTCCTCTTCCGTTCTTCTTTAATAAGTACTCTGTCCGTTCCTAAATACAAGTCTTTGTATAGATTCCACCATGGACTACATATGGAGCAAAATGAGTGAATCTACACTCTAAAATGTATCTGGATACATCTGTATGTGATCCATAGTGGAAATCTCTACCAAGACTTATATTTTGGAACGAAGGGAGTATGATACTAGTACAATATGTTCCTTGTAGTCAATATGAGCAGGGACATTTGCAGTGTAGAGGTCTATACGGTCGGTTGGTATGGACACTTTGAACTCGTCGGGCCTCTTTGATTCGTAGGATTTTGTAAACATGGGAATAGGATTTGTAGTGGCCTGCCCACTTGAATCCTATAAGAATAGCAAGGAAATGCGGGGAGCTGTGTCGCCTTTCAGAGTTACACTGATATTAACAGTACGGCACCTTCAGTTGAAGAGAGCTGGTATCCGAAGGCTTTCTAGCCATACCGGCAATACTAGCACATATATTCCAGCAAGTTCCACTTTGCTAATTTTACTCTGATGCTTACGGTTTTCCCGTTATATCTACACTATGATCTGTGTAGCTACTTTGTTTTGCACTAGCAGCAGTCCACTCTTGAAGCTAAACACCGCAATGACTTACAAAATTGGCACCAAGGCATTAAGTGCCATTCTGGATGCAATGAAACTCATACGCTCATCACCTGTTGATTCTTGTTCAGAATATGATCCTAATGACTATTCTAACCTCGAGGAGTCAAAGGCAGATGGCCTGTCCTGTTCACCCATCAAGGTGCCTGTTCTAATTTGGCAAGGTTTTATTGATTGTGTGTATCTTGCATATGTTGTCTTGCATTTCTTCTACTTTGTTGCACCGCCATCTGCTTAGTTTACTCATCATATATGTCGAGATGCCATGCCCATCCATTATCAATACATATTCCATCTGTCATCATACCATGTTTTTTCACTCAGATGTTGTTCTTGTGCATCAGACATCAAAAATGAAGAGGGTGATTGCCGAACCTGAAGGAGCACCAACAAAGTCCTTGAAAAACGTGGTTGTGCCGGAGAAATCAGACAGCACCCCACTTATATTGGCTGTACAACCAGTGACACAAAACGTAGGACCGACTCCAGCAGACTGTACCCATACTTCACCGGCCACACCACTAGCCGCACCACACAGACCTGCACTCCAGCAAAAGGTATGCCGATTTCAGTTGCCATAGCACCAGCCGTACCACAGAAAAATCCCACTCCAGCAAAAAGTACAGCAAGTCCACCGGCCGAAGACCTATCCCAACTGCAGAGACGGCTAATTCCTGCAGATTGGAACCCCATTCCAGTTATTCCCAGTTTAAAAGATAGTGCTTTAAATGTTGTTAGGGACTACGTGCATATATTCCCATCATGGGAAGATTATAGTGAAGACAAACACCATTTTCACATCTTCCTGTCCCACTTATGTGTAAGTGCTATTATTCATGGTGATTATTTTCCTGTTTTCTGCTGATTGAACACACCAATGATTTACATTACATTGTTGTAAGTAGGCGAGGGTCAATCTGGATAGTCATGACGAGCAAAGCTTTCTTGCGCTTTTCAAGGAAGCATTGCAGCAGTATCGGTGTTACCTGAGAAAATCACACTTTGATGGCAAGTCTATAAACTAATTTCTGGTGAAGTCTCCTATGCTAAATTTAGAAGACATTGAATGGAAAAACCTTGTTATGCACTGGTCTCATTCCAAGGATGAGGTACTGTCTATGATATCGCATGACAATTTGAACTTCTACTTTTCTGCATGTTCCTTACGGCTCTTTTTTGCGGGAAATCTGCTCGAAAAAGAATTCCGGTTTGAAAAGAACGACGGGATATCGCAAATATGCTGCCCGCTGCTTTGCTCTTGTTAGTACATGTTTTCCTGTATCACTGTACTTGCATACATACCTGGTTCATTATGTGACAGCAGTATGCATGATAGCTTGCTTATCAATTGTTCGCTCCAAATTATCTGATCTGTATGAATGGTTACATTAGTGTAGAATATATCCAATGCCAATGAAAATTTTTAGCTCTGCATTGTTCTTGTAAGTACCTGCTGTCCTTTATCAGTGTACTTATATTGACAGGTAGTTGTTCATGTACCATCACTCTGCAGCTTATTTTCCTTTGCCCTCCATTTTCTACACATGAGATCTATATTTACTCTTACCATAAGGTTGGATAACACCGATGGTTCTGAAGAAGTTTAGCTCTGCACTGCTCTTGGCTGTACCTTTTGCCTGTATCGCTGTACTTACATTTATAGCTACTTGGTTATGTAGAATCACTCTTCATCTAATCTTAAATATTCTCCATTTTTTCTTATATTGTCACATCTATATTTACTCTTAAAAAATGTAGAATAAAGGCAATGCTTATGAAGAAGATTTTGTGGGAAACTTCTTGAATTACCCCCCCCCCATCAGCATGGACAAGGGCTTTATAGAGCCTGCCTTCACCAATAATGTAAGTTTGTACTTCTCAAGCCTTCAAACTTTGTTGTGTATATTTGGTTAAGCATGACTGCAACAGCTGTTTATTTTTGGTATTTGCATCAAATTGCATGTTTAAAGTTTATTATGTACTCCAGTTCATAAACAAAAGTTTGTCCTTCTCAATTTAAGTTTTCAGTTGTACAACCAAGTTCCTTCTTCATACCATGTAAATTAAACTATACAGAGCAAGTGATCTTATTTTGCCAATGTGAAATGGGATAAATTGACAGCACACTAACCATTGATACTTATGAGTTCTTGATCTGTAATCCAGTGGTGTCGTGAAGCTGCCAACTCCTTCACAATGTCATTTCCTGCCATGTCTTGACCTGAACAATACCATATTGTGTTAATGCTATTTTAAACTGTGTCACTTTATTCGTTAGTAAGAAATGTGATGAATTGTCAGCACTGATACTTATATGTGCAAAACCTATCATCTGTCTGCTTGTTTATCTTTCAGAGTGAGGAGGATATAAGTGTCAAACAAGTGCAGTCTCACCAGCTTGCTCAGCTGCTTGCGCTGCAGCTCCCGAGCAGGGCTAACCTTTCTTGAACTCTATTGAAGTGCTGTCGGTTTTGTATATTATTTTGTCGGCATGTTTAGTTGCACTGGTGGCAATCTTTGATGCCCAGTGTATGTAATCTGCTGTCTGCTTGTGATTTATTATCATAGTGGCGAACTTTGATGCCCAGTGGATGTAATATGCCGTAATTCCTTTATTGTATAGTCTAGGGTTTTTTTCTTATTCACGATGCTACAGTTATTTTACTGTATATATATCATGTCTTCGCAGTAGACCGGCTAAACCGTAAAATTACGATACATAATCGGGCCGTCATGCAAATCACCATGTATGATCCACATCATGGGCCCCTTCATCTTGGTCTGTTAACAGGCCTAAATGTAAACTGGCCCACTAGTAGATTCGGGCCTTTAATATGCCAAGTAAACCGCCGGCCCTATTTTCCCAAGAAAACTCAATGGGCCTTTAGGAGGCTGAAAAGTAGGTTGGGCCTGAAACGTGCCGAACAGCTCACGGGCCGGCACCAGGCCGAAATAGACCCCGGCCCATGAATGTGCCAATCAAATCATGGGCTTATAACAGGCCAAAATTGCCTCGGTCCTTGTTTGGCCCAATCAAATTATCGGCTGCGAGCAGGCCGGATGCAAACCGGGCCGTAGTTAGGCCCAACTATATGACGGGCTTTTAACAGGCCGAAATTAATATAGGGCCGAAATGTTAAACGGGCCCTTTACAGGCCGAAACTAATATCAGGCCGAATTACTAATTGGGCCATTAGCAAATGGGCCCAAAAGCGTAGCGTCCAGTTGACGGGCCGAATCTGATATGGGCCATAATTTAGCCCAAAGCCTCTTAAAGAGCAGTACCTGATCTGGGCCGTAATTTGGCCCAAAACGTGGTAGGCTTTTAACGGGCCGAATCTCATATGGGCCATTATTAGGCCCGGAACGTGGCAGGCCATTAACGGACCGGATCAAATATGGGCCGGCATTTGGCCCAAAACATGGCAGCCAGTTAATGGGTCGACCTACTAGGGTCCTCAAAATCTTGTGGGCCTACAGCTGGGCCGGCCCATTAATGTCAGCAAAATCTCGTGGGCCTTTAGATGGGCCGGCCATTATGGTCCACAAAAATCTTGTGGGCCTTCACCTGGGCCGGCCCATTATGGCGCGCAAAAATCTTGTGGGCCTTTACCTGGGTCGGCCCATTATGGCCCGCAAAATCTTGTGGGCCTTTAGCTGGGCCGTCCCATTATGGGCCGCAAAATCTTGTGGGCCTTTAGTTGGGCCGGCCCATTTAAACTTTATGGGCCACTGTTGGTCCGTGCCACGTGTCGACGTATCATAGGCGCTTTGGGTCCAATGAGTGGATGACATCTCTCCCAACGGTGAGCCGACACGTGTTTTCTCCAGCCAATGATGATTTTACACATGGAAAATCCCCATTGGTCGAGGCTGTTAACGGGTTATCGGATCCAAAACCGGACCAGATAGCTTAACGGCGTTCCGTTACGGTGGATGCCACGTGTCGGTCACCCTTGACGAAAGCACTTCTGTGATGTGCGATTTATCGTCATGGAAGTGGACACTTCCGTGATGATAATTTTGGTAATGTCATGGAACACTTCTACGATAGCACAGGTATGACTATCTTGATTCTATCATAAAATTGTCATGGATGTACATGCATGACGGAAAACGTGACCTACTGTGACAAACACGTATCATCACGGAAGTGTATTTTTTTGTAGTGCTTGGACAACCAAGATCATGGACTGGGGCATTGCTATGATCTTGTAAGTGCGTCTCTCTCTCTTGTATTGTTGTGTGCCTGCCAGCGTGCTTTGCTAGGATTTTCGACTAGTAATCCCTTTGTGCAGACAATGATTTCTACTACTGGCTGCTAAATTAGATATGTAGATGTCATACATGATACTACCTCGTACCTCCGTTCCTAAATATAAGTCTTTCTAGAGATTCCACTATAGGCTAGATACAGAGCAAAATGAGTGAATCTACACTCGAAAATGCATCTATGTACATTTGTATGTGGTCCATACTAGAATCTCTACAAAGACATATATTTAGGAACAGAGGTAGTACATTACACAAATCATAGGTGGCATGTAGGAATTCTAGTGCACTACATTAGGCTCCCTTGGAGTGCCTGCTAGTCCAGCACATAGAGTCATGGCTAGTTTATGCTGCGCACACAATCCTTAATTGGTGGTTTAAATATGCGCAAGGGATATGCAATAAATTATCATGTAGAGATGTCTGAAATTAGCCGTGTCAACTTGCAGATAGGGTTACACAATGAAAAAGTACAAGATGTATGCAATTTCATGGAACATCGCAAAAAAGGAGAGGTAGCGGTGAGCCTATACAGTGTGCTATGGTAGGTCACTCCTCCATTGCAATCATTGTGACATGTTATTTGTATGTCAGTTCTATTGGCCAAGTTTCTTAGGGACAGTTATTACGAGTTATCCTAAGAAAATAAGCACATGTGAATATAAGCTCCAGGTAATAAGCCAACCAGTTCTTTTCATTGCCTTCCTTTTCGGCTTATCTTTGGTATGATCAGTGAAAAGTCTAGATTGCATTATATTTTGTCATTTTGTTGCCCATATGAAAATTAATTTGACTTGCAAACATCACAAATTGAACCCAGTGCAGTAATTAATATGATAGGAAAACAGACCATCACTATTTGTTCAAAATGCAAATACAAAGATACCATCTACTTGGCGCAATCTACTTTGGTTAATGTCTTCCATAGAGATCCCATTGCCTAATTTAAACGAAGAATGCATGACCCAAATTTATGAAGAACAATTATCTATTGAAATTCGATGGTCCAAGTGGCTGGTTATTATCATATAGCAGCACCACCTGAAAGCATCATATAGTAGCAGCAGCTCATAGCAACTCATCATACAGCAGCAGCAGCAGTGTGCAATTCATCATATACCGGCAGCAGCTCATAGCGATTCATCATATAGCAGCAGCAGGAGCAGCTCATAGCAATTCATCATATAGCAGCAACAGGAGCAACTCATAGCAATTCATCATATAGCAGCAGCAGGAGCAGCTCATAGCAATTCATCATATAGCAGCAGCAGGAGCAGCTTATAACAACTCATCATATAGCAGCAGAAGTAGCTCATAGCAATTCATCATATAGCAGCAACAGCTCATAGCAATTCATCATATAGCAGCAGGAGGAGCAGCTCATAGCAATGCATCATATAGCAGCAGAAGAAGCAGCTCATAGCAATTCATCGTATAGTGGATCAGAATGAAAATTTGGCAAAAAATCAGAGGAGATCCTCACCTTGTTGGATGAGCTCATCCTTCAACAGCACCTCAAGGCCACGGCCTGGGAGGAGGGGAGGGGGAATAAGTTAAGTGTAGCGATCCGACCTCAAACGGTCAAATCTCTGTGCATAAGTGTCATCCCTGGATCGGTAATGCTGACACACACAGTACTTGAAGGATTTATAACAGAGTTCAACCACACACTTATCACACCGAATGTCTCAGAAGAGAATTTATTACAATAAATATGGCTTAAGGCCATCTAAATAAGATAACAGCGGAAGGCTTGGAAGATAAAGTGAGTCCATCAACTCCAACGGCATAGCTGAGTGCACGACAAACGACCTAGCGCACCTTACTCCTCGTCTGAAAAGTCTGCAACATGATATGTTGCAGCCCGAAACGGGTCAGCACATGGAATATGCTGGCAATATAACACAATAGAGCAATGAACAGATAAATGCTATCACTACATGCATATATGGCTGGTGGAGGCTCTATGGTTATAATGTTTTGCGAAAAGCCAATTTTTTCGTACAACAAAGGAATATATTTTATTTAACTATCATGGTGGTTGAAACATTGAGAAGGTTCCTCCAACTCAATCCCTATTAAGAAGTAATTAACAACCCAACAAATTAATTTAGGGTGATGAGATCAACATGATAATCCAAGAACCAGATACTCAAGATGTCCATAACCGGGGACACGGCTAATCATGATTAGTTTATACACTCTGCAAAGGTTTGCACACTTTTCCCCACAAGACTCGATCTCCTCCATTGGATTTTCTCGCACTACAATGGTGTTTGAGAAACGGATGATCGAGACACAGTCTTTCAGAAGCATTAACTCTAACCCTGGGTAGACAGTACCAACCTACATCCCCTACATATGCTAGCCTACCACTGGAAGAGGTCACGCAACATACTCAACTATGCCAGAGCCCATAATGGCTTGTGGCTGCACATGGAAGTTTCTAGCATGAATAATCTTATGATCCCTTTGAGCCTGGGTGGCGAACCATAGGATGATCACACGGGTACTCCGGGATATCCTAGGACAACACTGGATTCTCCAGGTGCCCGCAACCAATCCACCTAGATGTGTATTTAAGTAGCCACCTTAAGTTAACCATTAATTAACAATCTCACATCTGTCATGGATACACTCAAACCCAATCCACGTCTAAGAGCATAGCATGGCAATATAAGCATAACGTAGAAGTAACTCCCAAGGGTTTCATAATAAAACGGGTAATAGGTTCTACCTCATCAACTACTTCCTAATACCCACAAGTTAATCACATCCTAATCATGCAGTGTTCAGGATTGTATCTAATGCATAAAAACTGGGTATCAAAAGAGTATGATCAATGTGTTACTTGCCTTGCTGACGATCCGCAAACCCTAAAAACTCGTAGTAGCACGCTTCGCACTCCGGGAATTCTATCGCAAACAAAAAATAGCATAAATAAGCACTCAAGCATAGAACGGGTAAAACTCAAATAAGAAGATCAAATCTGAAAGTTCAACTGAAGAGATTGAATCTGCAAAAAGAATCAATCGAATCGGAGCTACGGAACTGAAACTACGGTCAAAAGAACTTCGAATTAAAATCTGCTTGAAACCAAATTTTAAATTGTAAAAATCATGTTCAAGTTGATTAAACAAAAAGAGGGGCTCGAGACAAAGATTTTGGCGTTGGTTTCACTGGATTCGGACGAACGGTTAAAAAGTTGCGAGGGTTTGAAGATCAGGGGCTAATCTGCGATAAAAGTAATCGCAGATAGGTCCCTGGCCGAAATAAAATAAAAAGAAAAGACTATGGCGCGAACGTTTGTTAACAGAGACAAACGGGCAAACGCGTTCGTTAAAAGCGAACTAACGAGCGGACGCTCGCTAAATAACGAAACCGAAGAAAAACCGAACCGAACCGATCTAAAAAAACTGAATCTAGGGTTTTAAAGAAAACCGGCGGTTTTTTACCTAAAACCGAAAAAACCGGGCGGCGAGACGGCGAGATCCGGCGGGCGGGGCGGCGTGCGGCAGCGCGGGTGCGGGCGGCTTGTGGCA
>NC_057796.1:292773159-292781276 GCF_018294505.1 Triticum aestivum
GGCTCGAGGTGGGGAGGCGAGGGGAAGGCAGCGGCGGCTTTTAAAAAGGGGCCCCGGGGGTCCTCGGCTTGCGCGAGGGGGCGGGAGGCCGACCCGGACTCCTCCTCGCCGGAGTCTGGCGTCCGCATGGAAGGGCGAGGCGGCGGCGCTCGGATGGGCCGGCTGGGCTTTGGCCGAGTTGGTCCGAGATTTTTTTTAAAATAAATTCCGCCGAAAGAAAAATCCTAAAGAAATATAAAAAAATTCTAAAAATGCCAAAAACAATTTTCGCCGTCTAAATACAATATTTAGAACAAGGTGAACATTTTCTTGGCCTAAAAATGCAATTTTGAAAATGCATATTTTTTTCTAATTCAAATAAAATAGCAATAAAATCCAAATAAGATAATTTATTTGATTTTAACATTTTTCCTCCAATATTTCTTTTGTTTTGGAGAAGTCATATTATCTTCTCTCATAGATTTTTAATATGAAATATTTTGGAGAGAAAAATGATTAAAACCAAAATGATCCTCTTTTCAATATTTGAGAAAAATCAAATATGAAAAATAAATGAAATCCCCAACTCTCTCCGTGGGTCCTTGAGTTGCTTAGAATTTCTAGGATCGCAAACGAAATGCAAATAAAATATGGTATGCATATGATGACCTATGTATAACATTCCAAATTGAAAATTTGGGATGTTACAAACCTACCCCCCTTAAGATGAATCTCATCCTCGAGATTCGGGTTGGCTAGAAAATAGGTGTGGGTGGACTTTTCGTAGATCTTCCTCTCGTTCCCAGGTGGCTTCATCCTCGGTGTGGTGGCTCCACTGAACTTTGCAAAACTTGATAACCTTGTTGCGTGTGACTCGGCTGGCAAACTCAAGAATCATGACTGGTTTCTCCTCGTAGGTTAGACACTATCCAACTGAATTGCTTCCAGGGGCACTGTATCTCTCAGAGGAATATCGGCTATCTCTGCATGGCACTTCTTCAACTGGGAAACGTGAAACACATCATGAACTCCTAACAGTCCTTCGGGTAACTCCAACTTGTAGGCTACTTCTCCCATACGTTCCAAAACTCGTTACGGTCCTACAAATCTTGGGGCTAACTTTCCCTTAACTCCAAATTGTTTAACTCCTCGCAGAGGTGACACTCAAAGATATGCTCTTTCTCCGATTTCGTAGACTACCTCCTTGTGTTTTGAGTCTGCATAACTCTTCTGCCTCGACTGAGCTACCTTCAGTCTATCTCGAATCAACTTAACCTTCTCTTTGGACTCTTTGATCAAATCTGGTCCAAACAACTGACGGTCTCCAACTTCATCCCACATCAACGATGTCCTACACCTCCTTCCATACAAAGCTTCGAAAGGGGCCATCTTCAAACTGGCTTGGTAGCTATTGTTGTATGAGAACTCCGCGTAAGGAAAATTGTCATCCCAACTAGATCCATAATCTAGTGCACAAGCTCTCAACATGTCCTCCAGAATCTGATTGACTCTCTCGGTCTGTCCATCTGTCTGCGGATGAAAGGCTGTACTAAACTCTAGCCTGGTACCCAAAGTCTGGTGCAGCTGATGCCAAAACTTTGAAGTAAACTGTGTTCCTCTATCTGATACGATGGTCCTCGGAACTCCGTGCAGACATATGATCCTGGTCATATATATCTTGGCCAACTTCGCACTTGTATAGGTGGTCTTCACTGGGATAAAGTGAGCCACTTTAGTCAAACGATCCACTACTACCCAGATAGAATCATATCCCGATCGGGTCCTAGGCAATCCGGTGATGAAATCCATGCCAAGCTTGTCCAACTTCCATTCGGGTATCGGCATAGGCTGCAGTAATCCTGCTGGCTTCTGATGTTCTGCCTTCACTCTCTGACATACATCACATACGGCTACATACTCGACAATATCCTTCTTCATTCCTGTCCACTAGAAACGTTCCTTCAAATCCAAATACATCTTGGTGTTTCCGGGGTGTATCGAGTATGGCGAGTCATGAGCTTCCTGAAGTATTAACTTCCTGAGCTCGGCATTATTGGGTACATAAACACGGTCCTCAAACCATAAGGTGTCGTGCTCATCCTCACGGAAACCTTTGGCTTTTCCTTTGCTCATCTTCTCCTTTATCTCGGCAATCTCTTTGTCCTCCTTTTGAGCTTCTCGAATCTTTCCCAATAATGTCGACTGAACCTCCATTGCTGCAGCAAAACCTCTAGGGACTATTTCGAAACGAAGCTCCCTGAGATCCTCGGCTAACTCCTTTGGCAATCCTCCGCTTACGAGGGTATTGACATAACTCTTCCGGCTCAAAGCGTCTGCTACGACATTGGCCTTGCCTGGATGATAGTGCAACTTCATATCATAATCCTTTATGAGCTCCAACCATCTCCTTTGTCTGAGATTCAGCTCCTTCTATGTGAAAATGTACTTCAAACTCTTATGATCCATGTACACATCACAACGGTTTCCAATAAGAAAATGTCTCCAGGTCTTGAGTGCATGAACTACAGCTGCTAACTCCAAATCATGCGTAGCATAATTCAACTCATGCGGTCGAAGTTGACGTGGGGCATATGAAACAACTCTTCCGTCTTGCATAAGTACACCTCCAAGTCCTAAGCGAGAAGCATCGCAATACACTTGGAAATCCTTGCGTATATCCGGCAAAATCAGCAGTGGGGCTGTAACCAAACGTTTCTTTAGCTCCTGAAAACTTGCCTCACATTCATCTGTCCATTTGAACTTGGTGTCCTTCTTCAACAACTCCGTCATGGGATTTGCAATCTTAGAAAAATTCTCAATGAATCTCCGATAGTATCCCGCGAGTCCAAGAAAACTGCGGATCTCTCTAACTGAGGTGGGTGCTAGCCAACTCAGTGACAGGCTGAACCTTGGTAGGGTCTACTGCTATACCTTCTCCTGATATAACATCTCCAAGAAATCCAACTTCCTTCAACCAAAACTCACACTTGCTGAACTTGGCATACAACTGGTGTTCCCTGAGCTTCTCGAGAACTAAACGCAAATGCTCCTTGTGCTCATCTTCATTCTTCGAGTATACCAAGATATCATTAATGAACATTACGACAAACTTGTCCAAGAACTCCATGAACACCTTATTCATCATACTCATGAAATAGGCAGGGGCGTTAGTCAATCCAAATGACATAACCGTATACTCATATAGCCCGTACCTTGTGGTGAAGGTTGTCTTAGGTATATCCTGTTCTCGGATCTTCAGCTGGTGGTATCCCGATGGCAGATCGATCTTGGAGAATACTTTAGCTCCTTGCAACTGATCAAACAAATCATTGATCATCGATAGTGGGTACTTGTTCTTGATCGTCACTTCGTTCAATGCACGATAATCAACAACCATTCTCAATGGTCCATCCTTCTTCTCGACTAGGAGCACTGGGGCTCCCCACGGTGACGAACTTCATCGAATGTAACCTTTCTCCAATAACTCCTTAATCTTCTTCTTAATCTCCTCCAGATCATTTGCGGGCATCCGGTATGGTCTCTTCAATATCGGTCCGGTGCCTGGCAACAGCTCTATCAAAAACTCAATGTCTCGATCCGGCGGCATGCCTGGTAACTCCTCTAGAAATACATCTGGGTAATCCTTCACTACAGGCACTTCCTCCTAAACAATTCCCGTGAGAGAATTTACTTGGGTCCTCCTCGGCGCATGCCTAGATACATACTTGATCCTTTTTCCCTCCGGAGTGGTGAGCAGAATTGACCTACTAGCACAGTCAATGTTTCCTCCATACTTCGATAGCCAATCCATGCCTAGTATCACATCCAATCCTTGGGACTCCAAAATTATTAGGTCTGAGGGGAAAACATGGCTACCAATGGTTAAGGGTATCCGTTCACACCATCGGCTGGCCATATACTCTGCACCTGGTGAGCTTACTAGCATGGGTGACCTAAGGGCTAAGGTGGGTAGCTTAAACTTGTCCACAAATCCCCTTGAAATGTATGAATGCGATGCACCAGTATCGAAAAGAGCGAGAGCGGTAAATGACTTAACCAAAAACTACTGATAACTGCATCTGGCTGCTCTTCAACCTCCTCCACGTTCACGTAGTTCACTTGTCCCCTGTTGAAAGGGTTGGGCTTCTTTCCAGAGCTTCCATTGCCATTTCCATTCTTTGCTTCCGAACACTCAGTGGCGTAATGTCCAGTCTTCCCGCACTTGAAACAAGTAATGTGACTTAGATCCTTCTTGGCGGGTGTGGCTGGGTTAGAGCGGTTCTGGTTACTACCTGCTCCATTCCCATTCCCATTCTTGGGGCCACTGTGGTTATGCAAACTTCCTCCATTGTGATTATGGCCTCCATGGTTATGGGTATATCCTCCCGAGTTCAGGGTAAAACGAGGCTTCTGCTGAGCTCCTGAGTTGTACTTCCCTTGTCCATACTTCCTTTTGAGGCTCTCAATTTGCTGCTGCTTCCCTTCAATCATAAGAGCTCTATCTACCAAGTCCTGGTAGGTAGCAAATGTTGCTACCATCAACTGCATACTCAGCTCATCATTCAGGCCTTCCATAAACTTCTCCTGCTTCGCGGCGTCTGTGGCCACATCGTCCGGGGCGTAGCGAGCTAACTTACTGAACTCATCCACATACTGCCCCACAGTACGATTTCCCTGGCGTAAGTTGCGAAACTCACGCTTCTTCATGCTCATAGCTCCAGTTGAGACATGTGATGTGTGGAATGCTTGCCAAAACTGATCCCAAGTGACATTGGCTATAGGGAAAGTGGTTGGGTAATTCTCCCACCATGAGGCTGCAGGTCCATCTAATTGATGTGTGGCAAAACGCACCTTCTCAGCATCTGTGCAACCTGCGGTGGTCAACGCCCTTCCAATCCTGCATAGCCAGTCATCAGCAACTATTGGCTCGGTGCTACTGGAAACCACCGGCGGCTGCAACCTCAGAAAACGAGCTAAGTTGTCAACTGGAGGTGGTGGCGGTGGGTTGTTGTTGTTGTTGTTGTTGTTGTTGCCTTGGTTCTGGACTAGTAGCTGCATCAAGGCGTTCTGCTGTTGGATCAATTGGGTGAGCTCCGGTGGAAAGGCAAATCCGGGGTCACGTCTCGGAGGCATCTGATGGGTTTAGGGGGGGAAGAGATTAGAATAGAATGAGGTCTAATGAGAAAACACTACCCATATGCACATGAGAAAAACACAATCATATCACACCAAAACAATTCAAGCAAGGGCATACAATCGATCTAACTATCGTTACAGTGCTCGGACTACTACTATATACATGGGGGAATACTACTAATAATATGGTGGTCTACTAGAAATTTTGATCGGTGGAAGACTCCATGATATCCGCTCCAGCTTCGTCTTCATAATCATCATCACTACTGTCGGGGTCGGAGTCGGTGTCGTCGATGATGATGTAGTCTTTGGGATGGTCGTCATCTCCTCCTAGCGCGGGGTCTCCCATGAATACTCCTAGCTTCCTTGTCAAGTCGTCATTCTTCTCCACTAGTATTGCGATTTCCTCTTTGTATCCACCGCGTGTAGACTTGAGTTCCTCTTCTAGCTCCATGTTCCTGGTCATCACTTTCTTCAGATCTATCATGCTTGCGCACATCTGGTTCTCCTGGTGACGAATGTGCTGGTTTAACTCCTGGATAAAAGCTGCAATGGACATGTCCCTTCTGGTGCTGATCATCTCCAATTGTTCATCTCGGCGCCCACATATCTGGTAGATGGTGTCCTTAAGTTTCTTGTGATAAACTTCGCCGATGCGTCCCATGGTGATGTGGGCTGCCATGCTCTTTCCTAGACTCCAGGTTGGTGCATCAAAGGAAACTCTATGGGCTCAGTGACTGGCGTGAATGTCCTTCCTGGAACTTGAACTCGAATCATCCAACGCTCCTCTTCTGGTAGAGTGGTAGTGTACGTCCCGGTGAAGCTTGGTATTCCGATGTTCAGGTATCTAGTGACTTCCTTCAAGTGTCGTCCAAAGGGTGTGTCTTCATCCGGTTGAGCAAACTTGTTCCTTGAATCCGCCATCCTATAGAGTAGAAAATGGAGAGGAGTCAGAAATGAGTAGAGAAGAGTGACCTATGGCTTAACTTAGTGGTCGTGTCCTACAATCAACCTGGCTCTGATACAATCTTGTAGCGATCCGACCTCAAACAGTGAAATCTCTGTGCATAAGTGTCATCCCTGGATCGATAATGCTGACACACACAGTACTTGAAGGATTTATAACAGAGTTCAATCACACACTTATTACACCAAATGTCTCAAAAGATAACTTATTACAATAAATATGGCTTAAGGCCATCTAAATAAGATAACAACGGAAGGCTTGGAAGATAAAGTGAGTCCATCAACTCCAACGGCATAGCTGAGTGCACGACAAACGACCTAGCGCACCTTACTCCTCGTCTGAAAAGTCTGCAACATGATATGTTGCAGCCCGAAACGGGTCAGCACATGGAATATGCTGGCAATATAACACAATAGAGCAATGAACAGATAAATGCTATCACTACATGCATATATGGTTGGTGGAGGCTCTATGGTTATAATGTTTTGCGAAAAGCCAATTTTTTCGTACAACAAAGGAATATATTTTATTTAACTATCATGGTGGTTGAAACATTGAGAAGGTTCCTCCAACTCAATCCCAATTAAGAAGTAATTAACAACCCAACAAATTAATTTAGGGTGATGAGATCAACATGATAATCCAAGAACCGGATACTCAAGATGTCCATAACCGGGGACACGGCTAATCATGATTAGTTTATACACTCTGCAAAGGTTTGCGCACTTTTCCCCATAAGACTCGATCTCCTCCGTTGGATTTTCTCGCACTACAATGGTGTTTGAGAAACGGATGACCGAGACACAGTCTTTCAGAAGCATTAACTCTAACCCTGGGTAGACAGTACCAACCTACATCCCCTACATCTGCTAGCCTACCACTGGAAGAGGTCACGCAACATACTCAACTATGCCAGAGCCCATAATGGCTTGTGGCTGCACACGGAAGTTTCTAGCATGAATAATCTTATGATCCCTTTGAGCCTGGGTGGCGAACCATAGGATGATCACACGGGTACTCCGGGATATCCTAGGACAACACTGGATTCTCCAGGTGCCCGCAACCAATCCACCCAGATGTGTATTTAAGTAGCCACCTTAAGTTAACCATTAATTAACAATCTCACATCTATCATGGATACACTCAAACCCAATCCACGTCTAAGAGCATAGCATGGCAATATAAGCATAACGTAGACGTAACTCTCAAGGGTTTCATAATAAAACGGGTAATAGGTTCTACCTCATCAACTACTTCCCAATACCCACAAGTTAATCACATCCTAATCATGCAGTGTTTGAGGATTGTATCTAATGCATAAAAACTGGGTATGAAAAGAGTATGATCAATGTGTTACTTGCCTTGCTGACGATCCGCAAACCCTAGAGACTCGTAGTAGCACGCTTCGCACTCCGGGAATTCTATCGCAAACAAACAGTAGCATACATAAGCACTCAAGCATAGATGCACGGGTAAAACTCAAATAAGAAGATCAAATCTGAAAGTTCAACTGAAGAGATTCGATCTGCAAAAAGAATCAATCAAATCGGAGATACGAAACTGAAACTACAGTCAAAAGAACTTCGAATTCAAATCTGCTTGAAACCAAATTTTAAATTGTCAAAATCATGTTCAAGTTGATTAACCAGAAAGAGGGGCTGGAACGAAGATTTTGGCGTTGGTTTCACTGGATTCGGACGAACGGTTAAAATGTTGCGAGGGTTTGAAGATCAGGGGCTAATCTACGATAAAAGTAATCGCAGATAGGTCCCTGGCCGAAAAAAAGAAAAGACTATGGCGCGAACATTCGTTTACAGAGACGAACGGGCGAACGTGTTCGTTAAAAATGAACTAACGAGCGGACGCTCGCTAAATAACGAAACCAAAGAAAAACCGAACCGATCTAAAAAAACCGAATCTAGGGTTTTAAAGAAAACCGACGTTTTTTTACCTAAAACCAAAAAAACCGGCGGCGGCGAGATGGCGAGATCCGGCAGGCGGGGCGGCATGCGGCGGTGTGGGCGACGGCGGCGCG